>NW_007256096.1:177165-196950 GCF_000164805.1 Carlito syrichta
GAACAGGCATATAGACCAATGAAATAGAATTGAGATTCCAGAAACAAAACCTCAATTTCTCAACCAACTCATCTTCGACAAAGCTTCCAGCACCCACCACTGGGCAGAGGAGAACCTATTCAGTAGATTGTGCTGGGAAAACTGGTTGACCACATGCAGAAGACTCAGACAAGACCCCTATCTATCCCCAAACACAAAAATTAACTCTAAATGGATCAGAGGCCTAAATGTAAAACCTCAAACCATAAGAACCTTAGAAACTGCAGGATACACCCTTATGGAAATTGGAACTGGCATCCAATTCCTGAATAAAACCTGACACCCACAGGCCATAAAAAATAAGATAGACAAGTGGGACCTCATTAAACTGACAAGCTTCTGCAAAGCCAAAGAAACCATCAAGAGAGCAGGGAGACAGCCCACAGACTGCGAAAAAGTATTTGCCAACTCCAGGTCTGACAAAGACATAACATCTTGTATCCACAAAGAACTCAAATGTGCTGAAAAGAAAAACACATACAACCCCATTAAAAAGTGGGCAAAAGATATGAACAGATACTTCTCAAAGGAAGACATCCGAGCAGCCAACAGACACACAAAGAAATGTTCAACCTCACTAATCATCAAGGAGATGCAAATCAAAACCACACTGAGATACCATCTAATTCCAGTCAGAATGGCAATTATCAATAACTCAAAAAATAACAGTTGCTGTAAAGGATGTGGTGAAAAGGGAACACTTCTACAATGTTGGTGGGAGTGCAAACTAGTGCAACCTCTGTGGAAACAGTGTGGTGATTCCTAAAAGCTCTAAATATCAACCTCCCATATGACCCCGCAATCCCCCTACTGGGAATATATCCTGAAGAACTCAAATCACTCTATAAAAAAGATATCTGCACACGTATGTTTATCGTAGTATTGTTCACAATAGCAAGAACCTGGAACCAACCATGCTGTCCATCAAAAGAGAACTGGATTAAAAAAATGTGGTACATATACACGATGTAATACTACGCAGCCATTAAAAAAAACAAAATCATGAATTTCTCAGCAACCTGGATAGAACCAGAGTCTATAATACTGAGTGACCTCTCACAGAAACAAAGATCTGAGTATCACATGTTCTCACTCATATAGTGGACCTTGAACATCTATTGTAATACTATAAGAAAATGATTGACAGTGGTGGGAAACTATGGGGGGAAGGGGAAGGGAGGTGGGATTAACGGTAGTCAATATCTGTCTGGGGATGAGGAGACACACCCCTTATCAACAAAGGTGCCTGAAGGAAGCATATTTGTATAGCTTACCCTTAACTGTACCCCACAATATTAAAATAAAAAATACTGATTTAAAAAAAATATTCTTCTTGGAAGAAATACATTAAAAAGGAGATACATTTTTTTAAAATGCATGTGTGCTAAAGAAGTAATTTTTTCTAATAGAATAATTATTATAAAATTGTATATAAAAACATACCTACATTTAGCTAAGTTGAAAAAATAACCTCCTTAATTCAAGTATAACCTTTCTACATATTTGCTTATAAAATATTCTAGTTAATTATGATTATTTTAAATTACATGGTACTCATCAAAATCTTTAACCATGATAATTAGAAATATTAATCTTATTATATTTTTCTCTAAAATTTAAAAATTAATATATTTTTCTCTAAATAATAATTTAAATATACTTCAAACTTTTAATTTAGTTTCTTTAAAAATGAATCCAAGTACACTGGTTTCACAACTAATCCTAGAAGGAAGGGGGATGAGAAGAAAAAATAATGCTTGACTATCTGTTTGTTCCCTTCCTGTGATAAGTTTACAGTTAAATTATCTAACATTGCCGGGTTCGGTGGCTCAGCCTATAATCCCACATGATTACATTTGGAAAGATAAATCTTACCCTATTGATGACGTTTAAGTTCCTGCCGGGATCGGTGGCTCAGCCTGTAATCCCGTGCCTTTGGGAGGCTGAGGTGAGTGGATTGCCTGAGCCTGCGGGTTCGAGACCCGCCTGGCCGACTTGGCGAGACCTCATCTCTACAGTAAATCAAAAAAATCAGCTGGGCGTGGTAGCGCATGCCTGTAATTCGGGCTACTCGGAAGGCTGAGGCGGAAGGATCGCCGGAGCCCAGCAGGTCGAGGTTGCGGTGGCCCGGAGCGGCCACTGCACTCCAGTCTGGGCGACAGAGTGAGACTCCAACTCAAAAAAAAAAAAAAAATTATCGAATATTTCATTCAACTGACTAGCTATTTCTTCACAGATCATCCAATACTCACAGAAATCTTACAGTTGTGGGATACATACACAAAGTTGAGTGCAAGTGGAGAGAATGGATTGCTTACTCAGACAGGATTTCTTTGCTGCTTTAATTTCTGAAATACTGAATTTCAATAAGAAGCATCAGATAACTATTAATCATACATATTCCTTCAGAGGCACTTAATTTTATCAGACATTATCAGAAAGAATTAGGACAATCAAAACACAATATAGTTCAAATATAATAGCTTACATAAAATAAATGCAAATATAATAACATATAAAATAATGTACTATACATAAATGAAAAGTTTTTGTTAAAACTTCTGAGCTGAAAAATTATGTGATTTAATTTCGAGAAATATTTTCCATATAGACTAAGAAGACAAACTAGTCTTTATTTTCAAATCAATTAGAGAAGTCAGGTGCTAAGTATTTTATATAAAAATTAAAACTTTTTTCTATGATAGTGAGTTTATATATTTTTCACCTATTCTGGAGTCAATTTTATAAATAAAATTTCTAATACATTATACCTCATAAATATTGATGCCACATTTTAAGTGTGTAGATTTTTTTAATCATAATTTTGAATTGCAACCATTAGCAATATAGAATAAACTTTTACCTTGTTTCTTTACCTGTGTTCAGAGGAAGGGGACAAACTCTAACTTTATTATGATCTGGCAAAAGCATTATTTTCCAGAGAAACTTATGTTATACTAAGCCGAAATTTTCAGGGATGTTAAATGCAAATTCCCCCAAGGTAGTCACTAAAGCAGTGATCTGGCAAAGTGACCACATGTGTGGATTCCAAGTTATGGTATTCACTTATTGACGTAAACTCTTAGTTTTCCACTCTTTAGTACCTGGGCCCATGTATCCTACTTCTCAAAGAAATATCACCATATGTAACTGTTATTTCAAAACATATATCCAAGCTAGATCCTTCCAGATCCTCTACACCTGTAAGAGGTTTCCAATATTTTACCAGAACTGAAGATTCTGGGTAATGTGGAAATGTTCATGTGCCCCTTGTCAGACCTTCATTGCAAAGTGGGTCACTTGATCTGAAGCAATACCATGTGGGGACTCATCATGCTAAAGCAAACCATTCCAAGTGTCTGGGCCTTTAGATAGTGGCACTGATTGAGACACTGAAGGCAAAGGGAAGCAATCTCATACCCAGAGCATGTCAATCACAAAAATAATGAATATTAATTAATAAATAAAATTAAAAACTGCTCCCTGTAAAATAGAAGAGCTCTATTCACCTTGCCACAGAGGGCTGACTGGTGTCCTCAACACCTCAATATTAGTCTCTACTGTGGACAGGTCAAACAGTCATCTACGGCAGCAACCAAATAAACCTTAGGACAGGGGACTTGTTCTTTGGAGCCAAGGTGAACTTTCCACCCTGCAACCATAATCACTCTATTCAAATTCTCATAACACAATCACTGGTGTATACAAGGACAGAGACTGGACAATATACAGGGTGTTGCTCAGTACCACTTTTATTTTAATGTATTGTGAGCATTGCTGTGGCTGTAAAAACCCGCAGACTCTGAGCTCACTCCCATAAGCCATCCTTCATAAACCCTCTGTCTCAAATCTTCCTGTCTTTTTTCCTTCCAGGCTCCTGACTAACTAGACAAGCTATTTGTCATAATCAAGGATTCCATCTTTTTTTTTTAAGTGTCAGGCCAATTCTGCCTCCACGTCAAGTAAGCGATCAAGTGTATTGCTTAAGGATATGCCCAGCGAAAGAATTTCCCTTTGACGTTGTTTTTGAGGGTCACATCTGCTGTAATACAGCAGCAGTTTGTTTTGGGCTCATATCACCTTATCAACCAATATTATCCATAAACCAGAGCAAGATATTTTCCACCTATGTCCTCTGGTTATAAGCGCCTACCACAGGTCCACAAATGACAGCATGCCACAGAACATTGAACTCCTTAAAAAGTTACATTGTAGTGGTCCCTAAATTTTAATAAGGCGTGTATCGTTTTCTGGAGCACATGTATTTTAACATAATATCCAAAGTACTTTCCACTTCCTGATGCCCAGATACTATTAATATGCTGTTAGCAAATACAATGAATGAAAATGGTATTCTGTGGAATGTTTAACACAACACTATGCAATAGAATTAAAAGGAATATATAAGTCATTTAAAATTTGTCCAGCAATCATATTTTAAAAGGCAGAAGCAAGTAAAAGGAATTTAACCCAAAATAGCCAAACATATTATTATGTCAAAATGTCACCACTATACAAATATTAATTAGATATTTTACATTATTTTCGGCACTAACATTTCAAAAGTTGGTATGTATGTTATACGAACAGTACATCTCAATTTGCAATAGCCACATTTCAAGTGCTCGGTGTGAATATGTAAACTTCCACTCTTGGCCAAAGTGGAGTAACAGGAACCAGAATTACCCTCCTGTTAACTGTTGGCAGCATGTATGAAATAATGATTTGCAATACGCTGGCCATAGGGAACAAAGGCAAGGATCTCTTAGAAATGAGAAACGTGGTTAGCCCCATGATTGCCCCAGTTGATTGCCTCAAAAAATCTTTCAGGACATGTACAAAGAATGGGATTCCAAGCAGATCTCAGCAGGCTCACTGATTTGAGAATACGACAGTCTTGGAGTCTAGGGAGATCAATAACTCAGAAAAGAGCACCAGATAAGAATGCTGCACAGGGAGAGAGCCACAGTGATCTTCAAAGAGTCCCACTTGACTATTCAACTGAGTACTTGATCAACATATGCATGTGAGGAAACCGGATCGGTCAAGCAGATAATGACATGAAACAATTAGAAGAAGCACTCAGAAGTGTCTTCCTTTAATAATGGTATAATTAGGTGTAGAAGAAACATTGCTGTGGTTCATCCTTAAAAAAATCTAAAAAGGCAAGACCCAAAGGCATCAAACTATTTCCAAGTAAGTTAGTTGTACTCCAGAACAAAGTGTAAGAATATTTATAGGACTCAGAAAATATTCAACTAACAAATTGATACCATGCACAATGTCTGGCCTACAATAAAAATTATGAAACTTTCAAAGGGACAGAAAAATATGCCTCATAATAAGTAAAAAAATCAATCAACTGACACCAACTCAAAACAGAAAAATGGGACAAACTGAAAACTGATGGTTTATTTTGAACATATCACAGGATAAGATCACAGGGCAAACCACCACCCTGGAATCTGGAGAGTTAGCCTTGTCCACTGACACAATATTATAAAATCCACTAAGACGCAAACTATAAGATATATTTTATAAGTTAACTAAAAACAGGTCAAAATTTAAATTATAAGGTATAACATAATTGTATTCATTTATATACTTTATAAATATGAAGAGATACATCAATATGCTATTTCTCATTAATTTTTAATAAATTAATGCAATGTGTAAATAAGTATATTAAATTATTTAGGAGATGAGGAGTATGAAAAAAGTATGGTTTTCCTTCAGTAAATGTGCATGTGGATATGAAACTCTGTTATTTGCCTTTGGGAATTACTTAAATAAAAACCAAGAATAAAAACCAAAAATAACTTGTTTTTTTTCAGTTATCATAAACATGCAGTGCTTTTGTATTTCATAAAAGAGAAAGATGTGTGTAGCCAAAATCTAAGCAGTCTCGCAGCTGTCTTACATTTTAAATTTTGCTAATAGAAATTTGAAAATAGTAAACATCTTCTGAAGATGGTGGACTAAATTTATATTAGTATTTTATTATACAGTTAATAAAATATGTATTTACTACCTTATAGCACATACTGATTCTGAAAGAAATTGCATAAAATTTTGTTTGTGTTTTTTATCAATGTACTTATAAATTTCAAAATCATTCTAGCTATATTTGAAAGAGTCGACATCATTATTCCATGACTTATTTAGGAGTTAACATTAACAGGTGATAAGTATTAGCTAAATTTAGGTATATGTAAAAGCCATTGTTACCATTCATCACTTTTTATTATTCTTTTGCTCCAAAGTTAGACATTTCTTTATGACAGTCAAGGAATGGAAGAGGCAAAATTGCTAACTGAAAATTTTTCACTACTCTATCACACCACTCCATCACATATCTGAATTCAGACATTCCCAAAATGTTTCAATGCCCTGTTTTGAAAGCCATGCTTCACAGTTTACAGAAATACATATGGGAGGAAAAGATAGGTTTTTAAAAGAATTTTCTTTGTTTGGTATTCTTTAGATTTTAGAGTCTTGGGGTAATGTCTATTATCAGGATTTAGGGCAGATGAGGAATAAACTTATCTGCTATAAAATAGGATAAAAATTGTTAGGAACACTGTTGATTTTCTGATAATTTTAAGACCAACTTTAGGAGCAAATGCATATAGAAGTTTAGAACATGGAAATTGCCTATAGTCAATCAAGACAGGTTGAGAGATGTCGAATTGTGTAAATTTAAGTCATGGAGATTTTTTAAATGTAGGATGGAATGATAGGAACATGGTGAATTGTCTTAAATTGTGAAAAATCAGAAGTATGATAAAGGAGAAAACATTCTCCATTTCTAACTCGAAAATTTGACTCCCAATAATGTATGCAACCCAAATGCAAATTACTAGAATAATAAGTGTCTAAATATTGCTGCTATACATTGCAAATGAGATCAATGTTTTCTCAGTTTTGTCAATGATATATGATAAAAGTTACTGAAAATACAACATTGCACTAGATTTTTCTGATGATATTTTAATTATAAAGAAGGACTTTTCAATTTTGTCATTGTCAAAGATGATTTACTACCAACCTCTACAAGGCTAAAAAATATTTTAGCTGGGTTAAAACTCATGTTTTAATATGACCATTTAGTGCCAATTCAATTTAATATATCCTTACTAAACATTTATTTTCAAAAAGGGCATATTTTGAATGAGAATATAAAATATCAGTTTTTCTTTTCCTGGTTGATTCTCTAACTGATAGTTTTGCTTAGTTGAATAGATATTGCTCAGGAATATAAAGTAGCTCAATTTGCCTAGAGGAGCACATCCTCAACCTCTTGACCCCAGATGATTCTCTAAAGCAGCATCTTGTGATAGCAAAGAATAAATTGCTTTTATTTGTATGTGTTTTTCTCCTCACAATATCTACTGGATTGTCAGAGGAGTGCCTGTGTTCTAACAATCTTATCATTCAAAAGTACTAAAATGACAGAATATGTTTTTCCTGGATCTAATTTTTTTTTAACTTTTTTTTTCTTTTTTTAATAGTAAATTATTTAGAAATAAGACGTGCTGTCAGTCATAATCCAAGCTAAACATAAAGAGATTTGGGGGAATTTCATTCCTTTCTTCTGCTGATTCAATAAAGTCTAGGAAGAATTTAGTACTTCTTTTGGAATAAATATTTAACTGATCATCTGAAAAATAAAACAACCCTCCAGACCACTATGACTTCATGGGCCTTTGAGGACCCATGCATTTCAGCAGGTATAGTCAAATCCTTCCTGATCTAAATTGCACAGATAAGTTTTGGAACTATGTCATCCGTTTCATTATTTTAATCTAGATCTTTCAACTTTACTCTGCTTCCAGACTCTATCCTACATGCTAATATCCAACAACTTCCCACTTCAACCACTCCCTCTATTATAGCATCTACTCATTCACATTCATTTACCAAGTATATACATTTACCAAGTATAACTTGAATATGTTCTGGAGGCCATTGTAAGAAAAATGACTTACTCTGAAACAATGGAACCCAGTAAGAACAGTGACATTTTTATTCCTTCAGCATAATGCAATACAGCAACTTTACATCATTATACTCCTATTGAGAACTAAACCTCTGTTATATTTTTTTCTAAGTTGAAACCAAAGAAACATATATAGCACCAATAAAGAAACAATAAGCACAGTAATGAAGTTAGTTCGTGAACTGACAACCTTACCAAGTAAACTCACATCAACATCATGAAAAATGACTAGAGCTTTACTAGATACCTACATGGAAAGAATATCTCTCTTTAGTACATGCATTTTAGGGATTTTTAGAAGTCCATACCTTAAGTATTTTCAACAAGCTTAAAACAAATGTTTTAAAGAAAATATTTTTCCCAGTAATATTTCAACTTATACTTCATATAATAAGTAGCTATCTTACTCACAAATGCCATAAAACATAGCTTGCCTTTTTAGTTTGTTCCCAAGTTATGAAACTAAATTTCTACATAAAAGGTCCTGGAATTTAGAATATTAGGAAGCTGCTAGTAAATGATTTCAGATACTTGCTAGTATATCCCACATAATTGTATTTACCAAATACAATTAAAATTACTATTCAATAAAATTTTGAAATTAGTGAAAGAGAAATCAATAGAGAGGACCAATATTAAAGAAAGTTCATCAGGAAGAAGAAAGTTGGTGTCAGATGGATATTTGTTCTATACAAAGAAATAAAGAGAAACAGAAAATTCAAAATACATACAAATGTATGTGTGTGTATATATGTATATATATATACATATATATATTCTTTTTTAGTGTTCTCATTTCTTAGTTTTGTAGAAGACAATTGACTCTAGAAAACAAGGAAATAAATCTAACAGTGCACTGTGGAATTTATAAATTTATAGCTTATGTGGAAATAAAATTGTGACAGCAATAGCTCAAAGACGATGAAAAAAATTGAAGCATACTATTATAAGTTTTGTACATGATATATGTAGTGGTATAATACTATTTGAAAGTAGAGCATGGTAAATTAAATATTCATGTTATAAATCCTGGCATAAGCACTAAAGTATTTTTTAAGATGATACAATCAATTCTAGACATAAAATAAAATAAAGATATACTCAATGCAAAGCAAGGCAGGAAAAGAGGAAAAAATGGAACATATAACAGATTTAACAAATTAAAAACAACATGCAAGATGATAGCTTTAAATAAAGCCATATTACATTAAACGTAAATGTTCTACAGTTCAATAAACAGGCAGAAAATTTCAGATTGTATAAAAATAAATAAATACCAAACTATATCTTGTCTATAAGAAACCCACTTTAAAAACAAAGACACAAGTGTTTTTGTTGTTGTTTTGTCTTTCCAAGGTGGTGGATTAGAAGGTTTCAGTGTGCCTTGCCTGCCTGAACCTAGCAAAATGGTGTGGAAAAATCAAATCCGTGAGCTTCAATTCAAGAAGGAAAATGGTTATTCATCCAAAAGACAAAGGATCCCTGATCCCAGGGTCCACCAAAGCAAACAGCCCGTAATGGTGCTCAGCAGTGAAAAGGCAAGTATAGCCCCAGTTTGTGGGATGGGGTATAGAGTTTTCTCTAAGTCTCATCTTTCAACAAGGGATTGATAGTCTCAACCCTGGCAATGGGAAAGCACCTCATTTCTCCCAAACCTGGGACTATTCAGAGAGAGGCCAAAAGTTAGTGAAAGAGGGAAAGACAACAGGTAAAACTGCAGGCATTCTCTCAAACCTGAGTCTGTGAGGAGGATGCATTTTTAACCTAGTATCAAACAAAATCAGTCACTAATCAGTGACTCAACATCAATGACTGCTGCAGGCATTTTAGCTTTGGCCCAGAAAGTGGAACGCTTGCTCTGGAGCAGGAGGTGGCGATGGGTGCCTCACAACCAAAATAGGGCTGGGACTGTGGAAAGTGCCTCAGAATCAGGGATGGAATTATACTCATTCCTGTCGCAGGACCCGAGTGGCAGATTTGGGGAAGCTGTGATTCCTCCTGGGAAGAGCCACTGGCAGCCAGGGTCGGATTTGCAACCCACAGTTGGTATGTGTGCCCTAGCTTGCCTCTGTGGTCAGTTGCAGTAAGGTGCCCCAGCAACACTGAGGCGCATTCAAAATAACAGCCTAAACAACAGAAGACTAGCAGGGGACTCCATTCCTGAGATCCTTAACTTGCAGCCTGAGCAGCCAGAGAGTGGCAATAGCATGATATCTCATAAACAGTGGGTCCTATGGTCAAGGTCAGTTTTGCAACCTGGAACTGTTCAGCATGTACTACTGCTAAGTGCCTCAGCCCCTTTCCTGGACTAATCGGAGTAGTGTGCCACAACAATACTGAAGAAGAGGGACCCAACTGGAATAAATAGTCTTAAGTAACAACAAACAAGTGGGAGGAACCCCACTCTTTGCACCTGAATCACCAGGCTGAGTGACAGGAGAGTTGCAGAGCCCATGGCTCCTGAGTAGGGAGACCCGAACCAGTATCACCTTTGTGACTTGGAATTAGGCTGCATGTGTTATTGTACTGTGCCCCAGCTTGCCCCAAGTAAGTCAGGGAATTGTGCCCCTTCAATACCAAGGAGCCAGCCAGGTCCATTTTTACACACTTGGATAAGCATACTAAGCCACTGCAACCCCTCCCCCAACCCCCCGTACAGTGGTCCCTGTACAACGAAACCTTCTGTGCTTCAGGCCCAGGTACTTCTCCAGGCATTTGAAACCCCTGCTTGTGTTGGCTAGCTGCCTAAGCCACCCATCCCTTCTGAACAGGGAATTGGTGTTAAATAGCCTCATCCACCTACCCCAAGCCTAGGCACATCTCCAGGCACTCAGAGTGCCATCTCACCTGGATAAGGAGCCTGAGCTCTCCACTACTGCTGTACAGAGATCCTGCTATGGGGAGGTGCTCTAGTGCTCCATGCCCAGGCATCTCCCCAGGCATTCAGAGAAACTGTCCTCCTGGATTGGCAGTTGAGCTGCTCCAGCACTCCAGTACAGCTTGTGGTAAATTGGTGCTGCTTCTACTCACAGTCTGAGCATACTTCTAAGCATTCAGCCCACTCATTCAGCCTGATCAGCTGCCTGAGCTGGCCTCCCTTCTCCCTGTAATGACCATGTGACACAAGTGGTTACATTGCCCCTTGCTAGGGGACCCAATCTCAGGCATCTGGAGCCACCACACACCTGAATTGACAGCCTGAACTGCCCCACCTCCACATCATAGGGATCTTGGTACTGGAACACTCCCCCCACTTTTCACCCAGACATATCCCCAGACATTTAGTGCATCTGCATGCCTGATTAGAAGCCCAATCTCCCCAGAAATCCCCACCAAAGACCTTCTCATAATTGTGATCATTTTCCTCCTCACCAGGGCATACTTTCAGTCAGTTGATTCACCCACTTACCCAGATTAGGGAACTGAGCCTCCCCTCCTTCCTTACACAAAAACCCTGGTGCAATAGCACACTCTCTGTTCTACACCTTTACATATCCCCAGACTTCCAGCACTCTTGCCCCACAGAATAGAACCTTGACCCACTACTCTCTTCCTATGCAAAGAAGCTAGTGCAGCAATACTCTCTCTCCCAGGTGTAATCCCAGGCACTCAGCACACACACGGCCATGGTCCAGGAATCTGAACCACCTCCTCAAGTTCTGTGCAAAGTCAGGGGAAGAAAAACTTCATGAAGGTATATAGTTGTCAAATTTCCAAAATCAGCATGATAAAACATATCCTACAAGTAGCAAAAGAGAAACTTCAAATTACCCATTAAAAATGACATTAGACTAACAGAGAGCTTCTCAAGAGAAACCCTGCAAGCTAGACCAGAATGAGGAGCCATTTTCAACCTCTTTTAAAAAAAATTTCCAGCTAAGAATTTTATATCCAGAGTCGGGTTTAGTGCCTCAGCCTGTAATCCCACGCCTTGGGAGGCTGAGGTGAGTGGATTGCCTGAGCCCACGGTTTTGAGACCTTCCTGGGCAACTTGGAGAGACCTCATCTCTACAATAAATCAAAAAATTAGCTGAGTGTGGTAGCGCATGCCTGTAGTTCCAGCTGCTTGGAAGGCTGAAGCAGAAGGATCGCTGGAGCCCAGCAGGTCAAGTCTGTGGTGGCCAAGAGCGGCCACTGCACTCCAGTCTGGGTGACATGAAAATGAAAAAATGATATTTGCTAGTATAAAAGATTATGCAAATAAGTACAAAGTTCACAGATCCTATAAGACAGTACACATTAGAAACCCAAAGGTAGCTAGCTTACAACACTATGGCAGAAATAAAACCTCACATATAAATATTAACCCTGAGTAAAGATGGCCAAGGCCACACTTAAAGGATACAGAGTGGCAAACTGGATTAAAAAAACAACCTCCAACCATCCACTGCCTGCAACTACTGGCCAAAGAAAGACACAGACTAAAAGTAAATGAGTGGAAAAAGATGTATCATGTGAATAGAAAATAAAAACAAGCAAGTATACCCATTCTCATATCAGACAACATAGACTTTAAACCAAAAATGGCACAAAAAAGACAGAGGAGGGTATTATATAATGATAAAGAGTACAATCCAACAAGGATATTTATCTATTTCAAATGTATATACACTCAACACCACAGCACCCAGATTCGTAAAGCAAATGCCAACTAACCATAAAAAAAAATTGCTAGCAATGCAATAATATCATGGGACTTCAGCACCATACTGACATCTCTAGGTAGATCATTGTAGCAGAAAACCAACTAAGTACTACTGGAGTTAAACTGGACTATAAAACAAATGGACCTAATGGACATCTATAGAACTTGCCACTTTACAACTGCAGAATATACATTATTCTCATCTCTGTATGGAACAGTCTCCAAAACTGAACATAGTCTTGGCCATAAAGCAAGTGTCAATAAATTTTAAAATGTCAAAGTTATTTAAAGAATCTACTTGGAACACAGTATAATAAAATTAGAAATCAATACTAAGAGGAATTTACAAAATTGCATTACTACACAGAGACTAAAAAACTTGCTCTTGAATAACCCTTGGGGAAACAACAAATTAAGGTAGAAATAAAAAAATTTTGTTGAAACAAATGAAAACAGAGGCACGACATACCAAAACCTATGAGGAGGAAAAAGCAATGCTGAGAGAAAAGTGTATAGCATTAAATGCCTACATCAAAAAGAAAAGATGAAATCAACAGTTTAACTTTAAATCTCAAAGAATCATAAAGACAAAAGAATCTAATTCCAAAACTAGCAGAAGAAAAGAAATAACAAAAATCAGATCAGAACTAAATGATGCTGAGACCAAAAAAAAAAAAAAAGAATTAATGAAATAAAAAACTTGCTTGGTTCTTTAAAGGACAAGCAAAAATGAGAGATCACTAAGGAGACTAATGAAGAAGAAAGAGAGAAGATGCAAGTAAATACATTCAGAAATGATAGAAGTGACATTATAACCAAATGCACAGAAATACAAAAGATTATCAGAAACTACTATGAACACCTCTACTGCAGCAAATTGGAAATGTAGAGGAAGCAGATCAATTTCTGGAAACATACAACCTCCCAATATAGTACCACAAAAACATGCAAACCATGAATAGACCAATAATGAAAATGAAATAGAATCAGCAGTAAAAATCAACAACAACAAAAAAGCCCAGAACCAAACAGGTCCACAGCCATATTTTAACAGATGTACAAAAAAAGCTGGAACCAATTTTGCTGAAACTATTCCTCATTCAGCAGAACCTGTATCATCTTGATGACAAAATCAAGCAAGGAAACAACAACCAAAAAAGAAAGCCACAGGCCAATATCCTTAATGAACATAAATACAAAAATCCTCAACAAAATACTAGCAAACCAAGTAAGCAGCCCATCAAAAACATAATCTCTCACGACCAAATGCACTTTATTCCAGGGATGCAAGGATGGTTCAACACCCACAGATCAATCAATGTGATTCAACACATAAAGATAATTAAAAACAAAAACCATTTTATTTTCTCAAGAGATGCAGAAAAAAGCATTTGATAAAATTCAACATCCCTTCATGATAAAAACCCTCAACAAACAAGCCATATCTCAAATTAATAAGGAACATATCTCAAAATAACAAGAGTGATATATGACAGATAGGCAGCCAACATCATAACAGGGAAAAGTTAAAAACATCCCCCTCTGTACTAGAACAAGATGTGGATGTCTGTTCTCACCACTACTATTCAGCATCATTCCTACAAAGAGTTATCTGGCAAGAGAATGAAATAAAAGGCATTCAGATTGATTGACAAGAAGGAAGTCAAACTATCTCTGTTTGCTGATGACATGTTTGTATTCCCAGAAAACCAAAAGGCTTCTAGATTGATAAATGACTTCAGTGACAAGAGCTCAGACCCGTGTATGGTAGGCACACACACACACACACACACACACACACACACACCAAAGAATACCCAGGAATACATTTAGCCAAAAAGGTAAGACATCTCTACAAGGAAAACTGCAAAGCAATGATGAAATTGTTGATGACACAGATAGATAGAGGAGCATCCTGTGTTCATGATTGAAGAAATAAATATTGTTGGAATGACCATACTGCCCAAAGCAATCTATATATTTGATGCAATCCCTTCAAAAATACCAACATCATTTTTCACAGAACTAGAAAAAAATCCTAAAGTTTATAGGTAACCAAAAAATGGTACAAATAGCCAAAGCAATCCTAAGTAAAAATAACAAAAGCAGAAGAATCACATTGCCTAACTTCAAATTATTTATAGGGCTATAGTGACAAGGACAACATTGTGCTGAAACAAGAATGGACAGGTGAATCAGTGGAGCAGGGAATTCAGAAGCAGAGCCCTATACCTGCATTCAACTGATCTTTGACAAAGCCAACAAAAATTAAAAATGGGGAAAGGACACATTATTCACAAATGTTACTGGAAAAACTGGCTAGCTAAATGCATGAGAATGAAACTGGACACCTACTTCTCAACATATACAAAAGTTAACTCATGTTTACAGACTTAAACACAAGATCTGACACTATATATTTTGACACAAGCATGGAGAAAGGGATCACTCATAAATTGTTGGTGGGATGGTAAACTAATTCAATCTCTGTGGAAAAAAGTATGAAGATGTCTCAAGTAATTAAAGATAGAACCACAAAGAACTAAAGATAAAATTAGCATTTGATCAAGCAATTCCACTACTAGGTATCTACCCAAAGAGAAATAAATCTTTATACCTGTACTTGTATGTTGATGATAGCACTTTTCACAATAGCAAAATCAGGGTACCAACCTCAGTGCCCATTAACAATTGACTGGATAAAGAAAATTTGGTACATATATAGCATGAAATACTAGGGAGTCACAAAAAGCAACAAATTCATATCCTTTGCAGCAACATGGATGGAGCTGGAGATCGTCATTCTAAGTACAATAACTCAGAAACAGAAAACCAAACACTGCATGTTCTCACTTACATGTGGGAGCTAAGTGGTCACATAGATGGAAATGAGAGACTCTGGGGACACTGAAAAGTAGGAGGCAGCACAGTTATGGTTCAGAAGTTACCTATTGGGTATAATGTTCACTATCTGGGGAATAGGCCACCTGAAGCCCAATTTCCGCCACTAAGGAATGCACAGGGAGACCCCCAAAACCCGGAATTTATTTATAAAAACTTGTGTATTTATTCTTACATGTTTAAACTTCAGTTACCTTCAAAGTACTCTCCTTTTGATGCAATACACATATCAAAATGCTTTTCCCACTGCTCAAAACACTTTTTGAACTATTCAGTTTTGATGCCTTTTAGTGCTTCTGTCATTTTTTGTTTCACATCTTTCACATCAGCAAAACTTTTTTCTTTCTTTCTTTTTTTTTTTTTTTTTTTTTGATAAGCTTGTTTATCCTGGGGTGGGGTAGCTGCTTGGGGTGAGATCAGGTGAATAGAGAGGGTGAGGCACAAAACTTTGATCAAAAACTGCTGAGCACTCAGTGCAGTGGGGCAAGTGCATTGTCATGTTGAAAGAACCAGTCACCTGTTTGCCACAACTCAGGACATTTCTTCTTCAAATCATCTCTCACTACAACACTAGCTGGTACACTGATGCCAATGGGTTTCTAGGACACTTAACTAGTGGGAGAAGCCTCTACTACAAGGGGCCCATCCTCCAATAAAAGATAATTCTGGGGTCTTTGGGGTTCCCCCTCTAATGCTAAATGTCTATTTAATAAATATGTACTTGTACCCCTGAATCTAAAATAAATGAACTTAATAAAATAAAATATTCTTTCCCTATGTGAGTAATTTGGCAACTTCATAAAAAATCAATTGCTTATATATGTGTGGGTCTGTTTCTGGACTCTCTACAGTACTCTGTTCCACTGATCTATGTGTCTATCTCTTCTCCATTGCCATTCTGTCTTAGTTGCTGTAGTTTTATAACATGCCTTAAATCATATAGTATAAGTCCTTTAACTTTATTTTTCTTTTTCAAAATTGTTTTAACTAGACTAAGTTCTTTGTATTTCCATATACATTTTAGAATCAACTTGTCAATCTCTAGGAAAAAAAAGCTTTCTGGGATTTTGATTGTGATTGCATCAGATATATAGATCAACGTGGGAATAATAGCATCTTGGCAGGATTGAGAATTCCAATTGATATGTATGTTGTGTTTTTCCATTTATTTCAGTTGTCTTTAATTTCAGGTATAAATATTTTGTAGCTTTCAGTGTGCACCAATTGTACAAGTATGCTAAATTTATCCTTAAGTAATTTATATTTTGATGTTATTGTAAATGGTAATAATTTTTATTTGAAACTATCAATTGTCCATTGTTAGTATATACAAATACAATTAATTTTTGTATATTTACCTTATATCCAGTAACCTTACTAAACTCATCTATTATTTCTAAAAGTGATTTTATGTAGATTCCATGGAATTTACTATGCATGTGATTATGATATCTGCAAATAAATAGTTATAATTTTTCCCTTCCAAAAAAAAATAAATTAGAGAAAAAGGTTAGAAATTTAAAAGTGGAGATACACATACAAATTATAATCATAAGTAAGCTAGAGTGGCTATATTAATATAAGAAAAAAGTGTACTTCAGAACAAAAATATCAAGAATACAGAAAAATATAATGATAAAGGGTCACTTTGTCAACAATTCTAAATGTATATAGCACTAGTAAGAGCTTCCAAATATAGAAAGGAAGAAATGATGAAAATGAAACAAGAGTAAACAAATCAAAAATTATAAATTATACACCTAGCCGGGCTCGGTGTCTCAGCCTGTAATCCCACGCCTTTGGGAGGCTGAGGTGAGTGGATTACCTGAGCTGGCGGGTTCGAGACCCACCTGGGCAGCGAGACCTCATCTCTACAATAAATCAAAAAATCAGCCAGGTGTGGTAGCACACACCTGTAATTCCAGCTACTTGGAAGACTGAGGCGGAAGGATCGCCAGAGCCCAGCAGGTAGAGGCTGTGGTGGCCGGGAGCGGCCACTGCATCCTGGTCACTGCACTCCAGTCTGGGCGACAGAGTGAGACTCCAACTCAAAAAAATAAAAAAATTAAAAAAATAAATTATACACCTCAGTGCTCCATTCACAGTAACTGGCAGTACAGATATAAAATCAGGAAAGAGATATTAGACTTGGACAAAACTTTCAACCACTTAAAACTTGTCATCTTTAGAACACTCCACAAAACCACCGCAGAATATCTTTTGTTTTCAAATGTACATAGAATAGTCATCACAATAGACTATTTTGGGGGCCACAAATTAAGTCTCAAAAAAATTAAAATTAATTAAAACTGTAAACAGTAGAATTAAAGTAGAAATCACTAACAAATAAATAAAAGGCTCAACTATCTGGACACTAAGCAACACACTTTAGGATAATGTCATTGAGTCTAAGAAGAAATTGGAAAATTAGTAAATGTATTGTACTAAATGATAATGAAAACGCAAAACATCAACATTTTCTGAGTGAAGCTAGCGTAGTACCCACAGGCTTTACTGATGAATTATGTCAAACATTTAAGAAACAAATGAAATGAAAATGTCTCAGAAAATATTGAAGTAGAATAACAATTTTTTAATTTGTTATGTCAGCATTATCCTGAAATAAAAAACATACAAAGATATTACAAGAAAGCATACTATAGGCTTTTTTTTAGCAATAGAAATTAAGAATAGTAAAAAAGAATAGATTCTAGGAATACAAAAAACTTCCTCAGAATGATAAAGGTCAGCTACGAAAAAAGTTAATGGTAAAAAACTGAATATTTTCACCTTAAAATCAGAAAAATAGAATACACATTTATATGGTAAATAACCAATAGAAATGGAAATGGAAATAGTCTAGGTATAATAATCAGAGTGCTGTATTGGTGTGAGGATAGTTTAGTAGATTTATAAAATAGGGATTTAAATATTGAATTTTATATATATATATATATATATATGTTGATTTTCAACAAAGTCTCCAAGTTAAATTAATGGAAGTCGAATCATTTTTTGATCAAATTATACAGAAAAAAATTCACATAGGCACAAAGGGAACCTCAATCCTACTGCACACTAGACACAAAAATTAAGGTGAAAAGGAAGCACAACAGAAAAACATCCATTAAACAAAAACTTAGCGTAGCAGAAAAACTTGGAGCAGAAAAAAGCATAATGAGTCAAAGAAAAATCACCTTTTATCAAAATTAAATTCTTGTAAGCATTGAAAGTTATCATAAAATAAAGGGCAAAAATAAAATCATTCATAGACGGGAAGAAAATACTCAATATTCTTAATACATACTGGGAGTACCAAAAAATATATAGACATTTTTAAGAGATGTCATCTAAGTATTACTTTTAGTGTGCCATAAACAGAAGTGTCTGGGATGCTGATGGTAACAATTTTGAGCACCTCTTTTAACTGCAGAAGTAAAATGTGACTTGTATTCATCTTTTCTAATCGATATATATTGAGTATTACATGTTTAATACAGTTTTCCTTTCTTAAAATATGTATATATTTTTGGCACACTCTGTGCATTAAGCAAAGAAATTGTACCCAGAATATATACACTCTTCCAACTCATTAAGAGAAGTAACACAATATAATGTGGCAAAGTTTGAAGGTACATTTCACAAGAGGAAGTATCTATCTATTTATCTATCTAGCTATCTATATATGACAAGTAATTACATAAAAAGATACTCAATATTATTAGACTAGAAAAATGCAGATCAGATATAAATTGTGAGATACAATTGAATGGGTAAAATTAAAAAGACTCATATCAGTTTTTGATGAGGATATGAAGCAACTGAATTGTTCATTCTTTGCTGCTGAGAATGAAAATGGTGAAAACCACTCTGGAAATGCTTTAGCAGTCTTTTAAGTCATTTGCTGCCATATTACCCAACCATTTCACTCTTAGGTATTCAATTAATAGAAAAGAAAACAGGTCTCCACCCCCCTTCTCGCGCGCTCCAGGGACCATGGCCGATCCTCGCGTGAGGCAGATCAAGATCAAGACCAGCGTGGTGAAGCGAAATTGAGAGCCACTAGAAATTACATTCCAGAGGTTCCGGGCAAGATGGCGATCGGGCAACCCGGCGTCTGAAGCCCTCTGCAAAGGAGATCTGCAGTGGGTCTCTGACTCTTGCCCCGGGGGGCTGGGGACCCCAGCATTGCAGCCTGCTC
>NW_007256096.1:196970-199347 GCF_000164805.1 Carlito syrichta
TCGGAGGCAGGCAGCCATCTGTTCCTGTCCGGACCCCACCCCTCTGGGGCGAGCAGATGAGATAGCAACCACTTGCTGGCGATTCAAGGTAACAACACCGAAACGGGAGAAACAAGCTTGATAAAGACATAGACCAAACTGCTGAAGGAAGGTTAATCTGAACTGTCCTTCACAGCAGATCAGGGACAATTGACTCTAACTGCAAAACTAATTTACCAGCTTGAAAAGAAAACTAGAAATCAGACCTGAAAGGACATTGGACTTAAACGAAAGGTCTCAGAGTGTGCTTCATTGATTCTATCAGTCTAATGACTTAATTCTATTCCTACTGTATTGTTCCCTTTTTTCTTTTTTCCTTCTCCTTTTCTTCTCTTTTCTTCTCTCTGTAAACCATATCTTTGTATAGAGGAACAGCACACTAACAAGGTGGTTGGTTAGCTTGTATGTTAGCATCACTATATGTTTTATTTTTGTTTGTATGAGAGTTATTCCTACTGTATTGTTCCCTTTTTTCTTTTT
Source organism: Carlito syrichta (assembly GCF_000164805.1). Taxonomy (NCBI): domain Eukaryota; kingdom Metazoa; phylum Chordata; class Mammalia; order Primates; family Tarsiidae; genus Carlito; species Carlito syrichta. Next base: position 197,490 of record NW_007256096.1, read on the forward strand.
TCCTTTTCCTTTTCTTCTCTTTTCTTCTCTCTGTAAACCATATCTTTGTATAGAGGAACAGCACACTAACAAGGTGGTTGGTTAGCTTGTATATTAGCATCACTATATGTTTTATTTTTGTTTGTATGAGAGTTGGTTCGACTGTAGCTGAGGTATATTGTTTTTATCTGTTTCAGCATAGGCCTCTCTCTCTATTTGTTGGCACACTCATTTGTTTCCCCTCTTACTCCTCTATCTCTCCACTCCCCTCTTCAACCCACTATCTGCTCCATTCTCTCCCCTCTGCTAACCACATTTTCTTTCAGGGAGTAAACCTACAGCCCCACTGCACAGACAGATTCCAGGGCAGTGGGAAGTGGGTTCCACATTATCCACACGCCTGTCAGTGAATACCAGGACCTGCAGACAGATTTTGAATCACAGCTCTCCCCTTAAATACATCTCAAAACTGCAAAAAGGACCACCTCCAACCTACAGTGCAACTTCAGAATTGAACAAAGTAAGAGGACATATATAAAGAATAGGAGATTGAACAAACAGAAGTAAAGCCAATCCCTTTACCCCTGAATAACAGAATTAAAGAAGACGGTGACATGGAGGGAAGGAAAAAGTAGAGAGGGGGAAAAAACCACACAAATGAGAAAAACTAAAAGAAGAATTAGGTCCTACACAGACCCCTGGGAAATCAGACACTGAGAAAACAGATTCTGGAACACAAATAATGAAGAGTCCCCAGAATGATTGGTTACATGCAACAAACCCAGGCATCAAGACACTAATGGAGAGAATTAAAAAAAATTGAGGAGAGACGAGAAGAAAATAGGAAGGAGCTGTTGTCAGAAATGACAGCAGTAAAGAATACTGTGATGGAAATGAACAACAGACTAATAAGCATGGAAAGCAGAATCAGCCAAGCCGAAGAAAGAATCTCAGAGCTCGAAGACCAAAACACAGAACTAACCCAAACTGTCAAAAGCATAGAAAAGAAGCTCAAAAAGACAGACCAAAACCTGCAAGAGATGAATGATCACTTCAAGAGACCAAACCTAAGAATAATTGGGCTTCCTGAGGCAGAAAGAGAAACAGAAGCCACACTGGAACAAACATTTCATGAAATCATTCAAGAAAACTTCCTTCATCTCATTAAGGATGAAAAAATTCAAACACAAGAGATTCAGAGAACCCCTGCAAGACAACAAATGAGAAGACCAACTCCCAGACACATAATAATTCACCTAAACAAAGTAACTATTAAAGGAAAAATCCTAAAGGCAGCCAGAGAAAAAGGCCAGACTACCTACCAGGGAAAACCAATTAGAATAGCAGCAGATTTATCCACAGAAACCCTTCAGGCCAGGAGAGCCTGGAGCCCTATCTTCAAAGCTCTAAAAGAGAAACAATTTCAACCAAGAATAACCTACCCAGCCAAACTAAGCTTCATTAATGAGGGAGAATTGAAATCTTTTCCAGACATCCAATCCCTAAGAACCTACGCCCCACCAGACCACCTCTACAAGAAACACTTCAGAAAGTACTGAACACAGAAGAAAAAGAAAAAGGAACAACAGCATTCTTCACAAGAGTACAGGCAAAAGATTAAAAACACACATGAACCAACTCCAAAACCCAAAGAAAGACAACAAACAAACAGGAACAACTCTGTAAGAACCTTATGACAGGGATCAACTCTTGCTTTTCAATTATTAGCCTAAATGTGAACTGACTAAATGCACCACTGAAAAGACATAGATTGGTAAAATGGATAAAATATCATCAGGCAACAATCTATTGCCTTGAAGAGACTCACCTCACTAGAAAGGACACCCACAGACTCAAAGTAAGAGGATGAGAAACAAAG
>NW_007256096.1:199907-200771 GCF_000164805.1 Carlito syrichta
CACATACTCAGTCATAAATCAAGCATAAGCAAATTTAAAAGGACCAAAATTCTACCAAACACCTTCTTGGACCACAGTGGAATAAAAATAAACATTGACACCAACAAAGTCCCCCCAAAACCCACAAAGACATGGACACTAAACAGCATGATGCTAAACAAGTCCTGGGTCAATGATGAAATCAAAACAGGGATCAAAATTTACCTGGAAACAAATGAAAATGAAGAAACATCTTACCAGAATCTGTGGGATGCCCTGAAAACTGTAGTAAGAGGGGAATTTATATCCATACAAACACACATGAAGAAAATGGAAGGAACAGAAATTCACAACCTAACAAGCCACCTAAAGAAGCTAGAAAAGCAAGACCACAAAAACCCTAATTTCGGCAGAAGAACCCAGATCACCAAAATAAAAGCCCAAATCCAGGACATAGAAGACAAAAAGATAATACAAAAAATCAATGAAACAAAAAGCTGGTTCTTCGAAAGGGTAAACAAGATTGATGGTCCCCTAGATAGACTGACCAAGAAAAAACGAGAAAAAAACCCAATAAGCATAATCAGAAACACAAAAGATGAAGTCATATCTGACGCTGAAGAAATACAAAAGATCATTAGAGACTACTATGTACACTTGTATGGAAACAAACTTGAAAACCAGAAGGAAATGGAAGACTTTCTGACATCACACAACCTACCTAGGTTGGAACAAGAAGAAATTGAGACCTTAAATAGACCAATAACAATCAAAGAAATCGACTATGTAATAAGAAAACTTCTTACAAAAAAAGCCCTGGTCCAGATGGCTTCCAGCAGAATTCTACAAGACATTCAAGGAGGAGCTGATACCAATCCTACTGAA
>NW_007256097.1:0-1139 GCF_000164805.1 Carlito syrichta
TAATAATAATTGGACTCCCTGAGGCAGAAAGAGAAACAGAGACCACATTGGAACAAACTTTCCATGAGATCATTCAAGAAAACTTCCCTTATCTAATTAGTGATGCAAAAATTCAAACACAAGAGATTCAGAGAACCCCTGCAAGACAACAAATGAGAAGACCAACTCCTAGACACATAATAATTCGCCTAAATAAAGTAGGCACAAAAGGAAAAATCCTAAAGGCAGCAAGAGAAAAAGGCCAGATCACCTACCATGGAAGACCAATCAGAATCGCAGCAGATTTATCTGCAGAAACCCTGCAGGCGAGCAGAGCTTGGAGACCTATCTTCAAAGTCCTAAAAGATAAACAATTTCAACCAAGAATAACCTACCTGGCCAAGCTAAGCTTCATCAGTGAGGGAGAATTAAAATCTTTCCCAGATATCCAATCCCTAAGAACTTATGCTACCACCAAACCATCTCTACATGAAACACTTAAGAAAGTACTTAACACAGAAGAAAAGGAAAAAAAGAACAACGTTCTTCACAAGAGTACAGGGAAAAGAATAAAATATACACGAACCAACCCCAAAACCAAAAGAAAGACAAATAAAAGAAAAAACCAAGTGGAAGAACAACAACTCAATAAAAGCTCCATGATAGGGATGAACTCTCACATTTCAATAATTAATCTGAATGTAAATGGACTAAACGCACCACTGAAAAGACATAGAACAACAAAATGGATAAAATATCACCAGGCAACAATATACTGCCTTCAAGAGACACATCTCACTAGAAAGGATATACACAGACTCAAAGTAAGAGGATGGGAAACAAATTTTCAGGCGAATGGAACACAAAAGAAAGGAGGAGTAGCCGGGCTCGGTGGCTCAGCCTGTAATCCCATGCCTTTGGGAGGCTGAGGTGAGTGGATTGCCTGAGCCCACGGGTTTGAGACCCGCCTGGGGAGCGAGACCTCATCTCTACAATAAATCAAAAGATCAGCCGGGCATGGTAGCGCATGACTGTAATGCTGGCCACTTGGAAAGCTGAGGTGGAAGGATCGCCGGAGCCCAGCAGGTTGAGGCTGCGGTGGCCGGGAGCGGCCACTGCACTCCAGTCTGGGTGACAGAGTGAGACTCCAACTCAAAAAA
>NW_007256097.1:1926-26752 GCF_000164805.1 Carlito syrichta
GCCACCTAAAGAAGCTGGAAAAGCAAGACCACAAAAACCGTAATTTCAGCAGAAGAATCCAGATCACCAAAATAAAAGCCCAAATCCAGGACATACAAGACAAAAAGATAATAGAAAAAAATCAGTGAAACAAAAAGCTGGTTCTTCGAAAGAATAAACAAGATCGATGGTCCCCTAGCTAGACTGACCAAGAAAAAACGAGAAAAAAAACAAATCAGCACAATCAGAAACACAAAAGATGAAGTCACATCTGACCCTGAAGAAATAAAAAGATCATTAGAGATTACTATGTACAATTTTATGGAAACAAACTTGAAAACCTTAAGGAAATGGAGCACTTTCTGACATCACACAACCTACCTAAGTTGGAACAAGAAGAAATTGAGACCCTAAATAAACCAATAACAATCAAGGAAATTGACTACATAATAAGAAAACGTACTACAAAAAAAGCCCTGGACCAGATGGCTTTCCAGCAGAATTCTACAAGACATTTAAGGAGGAGCTGATACCAATCCTACTGAAGGTATTCCAGGTGATTGAAAAAAATGGAATGCTTCCCAAATCATTTTACGAAGCCAACATAACATTGATACCCAAGCCAGGTAAAGATCCAGCAAAGAAAGAGAACTACAGACCAATATCTTTGATGAACATAGATACTAAAATTCTCAACAAGATCCTAGCAAACCGGGTTCAGCAATACATCTCAAAAATCATCCATCATGACCAAGTAGGCTTCATTCCTGGGATGCAAGGTTGATTCAACATTCGTAAAACCATAAATGTTCTTAAATACATCAACAGATGTCAAAACAAAAACCACATGATTATATCATTAGATGCAGAAAAAGCTTTTGATAAAATCCAGCACCCCTTCTTGATAAAAACCCTTGAACATCTAGGCTTACGGGGAACATACCTCAAAATAGTAAAAGCCATCTACGAGAAACCCACAGTGAGCATACTCCTAAATGGACAAAAATTAGAGCCATTTCCCCTGAAAACTGGAACAAGACAAGGATGTCCACTCTCACCCCTCCTGTTTAACATAGTATTGGAAGTCCTGGCTCGAGCAATCAGAGAAGAGAAGGCAATCAGGGGTATCCATATAGGAAAAGAGAAAGTCAAGTTCTCTCTCTTTGCAGATGACATGATTGTACACCTTGAAAACCCAAGAGAATCTGTCAAAAACCTCCTTACACTGATAAAGGTCTTTGGCAAAGTCTCAGGATACAAAATAAATGTACAAAACACAATTGCATTTCTCTACACCAATAATAAACAAACAGAAACCCAAATAAAAAACACAATTCCATTCACAATAGCCACAAAAAAAATGAAATACCTTGGCATCTTCCTAACCAGAGACGTGAAAGACCTTTACAATGAAAACTACGTCCAAGAATAGCCAGAACAATCCTCAGCAAAAAAAAAAACAAAGCAGGTGGTATCACATTACCAGACTTCAAACTTTACTATAAAGCAGCAATCATCAAAACAGCTTGGTATTGGTATAGGAACAGGCATATAGATCAATGGAATAGAATTGAGATTCCAGAAGCAAAACCTCAATTTCTCAACCAACTCATCTTCAACAAAGACTCCACCACCTACCACTGGGGAGAGGAGAACGTATTCAGTAAATGGTGCTGGGAAAACTGGCTGACCACATGCAGAAGATTGAAACAAGACCCCCATCTATCCCCATGCACAAAGGTTAATTCCAAATGGATCAGAGACCTAAATGTAAAACCTCAAACCATAAGAACCTTAGAAAATGAAGAAAATACCCTCATGGAAATCGGAACTGGCATCCAATTCCTGAACAAAACCCAAAACCCATAGCTCATAAGAGAGAAAATAGACAAGTGGGACTTTATTAAACTGACAAGCACCTGCAAAGCCAAAGAAACCATCAAGAGAGCAGGGAGACAGCATACAGATTGGGAAAAAGTATTTGCCAACTCCAGGTCCGACAAAGGCTTAACATTCTGGATCTACAAGGAACTCAAACGTGCTGAAAAGAAAAAAAACAAACAACCCCATTATAAAATGGGCAAAAGATATGAACAGACACTTCACAAAGGAAGACATCCGAGCAGCCAACAAACACATTAAGAAATGTTCAACCTCACTAATCATCAGGGAGATGCAAATCAAAACCACACTGAGATACCCCCCAACCCCAGTCAGAATGGCAATTATTAACAAGTCAAAAAATAACAGCTGCTGGAGAGGGTGTGGTGAAATGGAAACACTTCTACACTGTGGGTGGGAGTTTAAACTAGTGCAACCTCTGTGGAAAGCAGTGTGGCAATTCCTAAAAGCTTTAAATATCAACCTCCCATATGACCCCGCGATCCCCCTACTGGGAATATATCCTGAAGAACACAAATCACTCTATAAAAAAGATACCTGCACAGGCATGTTTATCGCAGCACTGTTCACAATAGCAAGAACCTGGAAACAGCCATGCTGCCCGTCAAAAGAGGACTGGATTTAAAAAAGTGGTACATATACACGATGGAATACTACGCAGCCATAAAAACATGAACAAAATAATGAATTTTCCAGCAACCTGGATGGAACTAGAGTCTATAATACTGAGTGACCACTCACAGAAACAAAGATCCGAGTATCACATGTTCTCACTCATATAATTGACCTTAAACATCCAATGCAATACTATACGAAAATGACTGAATGTACTGGGAAACTATGGTGGGAGGAGGGAGATGGGATTAACAGTAGCAAATATCTGTCTGGGAATGGGGAAACACCCCATATCAACAGGGTGCCTGAATGAAACGCAATTGTATACCTAACCCTTAACTGTACCCCACAATTTCATAATTAAAAAAATAAAATAATATAAAAAAATACTTACTAAACATTTGGCAACTGTGAAACACTCGGCCCCTCTCAAAATAAAAGGACAAATGGAAGTTTGAGAATTACAAGGTTCATCTTGAGACGAAGAGTTACATCCAAATATGGCAAGATGATGCTTTATGTGCTGGAAATTGGTCTTAACTGTCCCGAGGAACCTAACGGACTTGTAGTACCAAATACCCGTTTACAACTATCAAGAGGACCAGAATGTTGCTGGAGTCCTGAATTGCCTGATTCCTAATATCTACATGCTAAATATCTCCAAAACATGAGGGACCTCGAAGCCCTGATTCTTGTTTGTCCAGTAACAAGACGTCCTGAGAATTTTTTCGGATTGAAGACTCGTGTAACAGATTCCTTATACTTCCTTTGTTGGAGGCCGTGTAGTGTCCTGTATATGAGGACTCCCTTTCCCCAGATTCTTGTTTTAAAACTCTGATTCTTGTTTAGCCCTTAGCAAGACGCCATGTAGATTATCTGATTGAGGAACCGTGTAAAACAGATTCCTTATTTTTCCTTAGCAAGAGGCCTCGAAGTTTCCTGTTATGAGGAGTATTACCCACATTCCTGCTTCAAATCCCTTACTCTTGTTTAGCCCTTAGCAAGAGGCCCTGTAGTTCTTTTGGGATAGAGAATAGGTGCAACCCAGATTCCTTATTATTTCTCAGCAAAAGGCTGTGTATTGGCCTGTATATGAGGACCCCATTTCCGCAGATTCATGCTTCAAAAACCCGGATTCGTGTTTAGCCCTTAGCAAAACAGACTGAAGTTTTTTAGGGATTGAGGACACCTGTAACCCAGATTCCTTATTCTTTCTTAGAAATAGGCAGTCCAGTTTCTTGTATTTTAGGACTCCCACTACCCAGATTCCTACATTAAAAACCTGATTCATGGTTACCTCTAAGTAAGACGCTCTGTGGATTTTTGGGCTGAGGACTCGTGCAACCAAAATTCCTTATTCTTCCTTAGCAAGAGGCCGTGTAGTTTCCTGTATATGAGAACTCCCATTACCTAGATTCCTGCTTCATTCTCAGCAAGGCGCTGAGATATTTCCTGCTGACCTAGAATTCCAGTTGTTTGGATATCAAGGGAAAGACTCCCATAAGGTTATTGGGGAACTGGAATCCAAGATTCCTGGTTCTCCTTAACAAGACTTCTTCAAAATGCGGAATCTCCTTAACCCATAGTCCCAATTCCCAAGAGACCGACCACAAGAAATTTCTGTAATTTGAGGTATCCTGAATTGAGGGATTTTGTACCAATATGCCATTTGATTCCTGGGGTACCTGATTGTCTTCCTAGATGTTCATAAGACACAAAAGTATATTTGGGCCAGAAACTCGATTACAACTATCAAGATAGTAGAATGTTCTTGGGGATCTGTAAGGACAGATTAAGGGTATCTACGGAGCTAGTAGCTCTGAAAAAATTAGGGATACTGAGGACCAGATTGCTGATTAAACCTTATCAAGGGTCCCTGTAGATTCTGGCGAATGAGAACTCCTAGAACCGGATTTCCTTTTCGTTCCCAGCAAGATGTCCTGATTTTCTCTCATGATGTGGATCCAAAAACTCTGTATACAAATATGCAGATGCCCAGAAATTACCTAGGGTCATTGAATCCATGAATCCTAGTTACCCTTAAATATACGTGAAAAATATTTGGCAAACTCAAATACCAGGCCCCTATCTGAATAGAAAGAAAAACAGAAGTTTTAGGATTACAAGGTACATCTTAAGGTGATAGTTACATACAAATATGGTGATAAGATTCTTTGGTTCCTGGAACCTGCCCTTCGTTGTCCCGAGGAACCCAACGGACTTGTAGGTCCACATTCTCAGTTACAACTATCAAGAATACCAGAAGGTTGTTGAGAATCTATAATGACAAGATTGTCACATCCAAGAGGCCTGTAGCCCTAAAGAATGTGTGAAAATAGAATCCCAGATTACAGATTAGCCCTTATAATATGTCCATGTAGAAATGTTGGATTGGTGACCACAATATCCCAGATACTTTTTGTTCTCAGTAAGACTCCCGGAAGTTACCTGGCGACGTCGAATTATAAAATCTTATATACAATACTCATAAGTCAAAATGGTCAGAAGGGCCACTGAATCCAAGATTGCTGGAACCCTTTAAGAAAACATCCTAAATATTTGGGAACACCTAATCCCAAGTTACGAATATCAATCTATAATTCCAGCAGTTGTTTCTGGATTAGGAGGTAAACCTGAAGTCAGAAATTACACGAAAAATGGCAAGATGATCCCTTGGGTTGTGGAATCTGGTCTTACATCCTCCTGCATAAAAGCCCAGCAGAGGACCAGATTCTCTGTTACAACTAAGAAGAGGAGCAGCAGGTTCCTGGGAATCGGTAATGACAGGTTTGTGGTACATATACAGGAATTACTTCTGAAAAGTGTGGGGACTGGGACTCCAAATTCCTGAGTAGCATTTAGAAATTTCCTGCAGACGCCTAGGTATGAGAACTACGTTAAGCCAGGGAAAAATTAGCAACTACCCAGAAGTTTGCTGGTCAAATGCAAACTGATTTTTCTTGTTCAACATTGGTTACAGGAGTAGAAGCTTTCTGGGGACATAGTGTCCTAGATTCCTGTTTCGTTCTCAGAAGAACGACCAGATGTTTTCCTGTACCCTAGCAGTCCAGACACGTGTCTCCAAATAGAAAGACTCCAGAATTTTCTTATGGACTTGGAAACCAAGACCCTGGGCCCTCCCAAAAATACCTTCTAAACATGGTGCAACATCTAAACCCAACGTCCTAATTCTGAGTACCTGAACTACCAGAAGTTTCTGGAGTATGATGTAATCCTGAACTCAGGGCTTACATTCACTCAACCTGAGATGATTACTTGTGTCCTGGAATTTGGCGTTAGAGGATCAATGATCTAAATGGACTTGTAGTGCCATATTTTCTTTTAAACTATCGAGAGGACCAGAATGTTGTGGGAATTCTGTAATGACTGATTCCTAATATGCACATAGGAAATATCTCTGAAAATTATGGGGACGTTGAAGTCCGAGTTTTCTAGGCCTTACCTAAACATATTTGGAATTGAGGACTCGTATAATCCAGATTCATTATTCTTCTTTAGCAAGTAGTTTCCTGTATATGAGGACTCCCATTCCCCGGATTATTTCTTCGAAATCCTGATTCTTCTTTAGCCCTTAGCAAGACACCCAGTAGATTTTTTGGCATTGAGGACTCGTGAAAACCAGATTCTTATCCTTTCTTAGGTAGAGGCTTTGGAGTTTCCTGTATATGAAGACTCCCATTACCAAGATTCCAGCTTCGAAACCCTGATTTTTGTTTAGCCCTTAGAAAGACGTCATGTAAATTTTTAGGATTGAGGACATGTGTAACCCAGATTCCTTTTTCGTCCTTAGCAAGAGGTTGTGAAGTTTCTTGTATAAGAGGACTCCCATTTCCCAGATTCGTGCTTCAAATTTCTGATACATTTTTCTTTTTGAGTAAGACTCTCTGTAGGTTTTTGGGATTTGAGGACTCGTATAACCAAGATTCCTTATTCTTCCATAGTAAGAGGCCATGTACTTTCCCATATATGAGGACTTCCATTATGCAAATTCCTGCTTAATTCTCAGCAATACCCGAGATATTTCCTGATGAACATAGAATTCCGGTTGTTTAGATATCAATAGAAAGACTCCCATGTAGTACCTAAGAACTGTAATCCAAGTTAACAGGTTCCCCTTCAGAAGACATCATAAAAATGGGGAATATTCTAAACCCAATATCCCAATTCCCACCAACCTGACCACAGGAAATTTCGGTATTGTGAGGCAACCTGAAGCAAGGGATTTTGGCGCAAAATACCAGTTGATTCGTGTGGAACTAAAATATGGCCGAAGATTTTCATAAGAAACAAACGAAATTGTAGCTCCAGATCCTCGATTACAACTATCAAAAAGACCGGAATCTTCTTGGATCTGCAATAAGAGTTTTTAGGTATCCACGCAACAAGTAGCTCTGAAAAACAGGAGGACCTACAAGCCCAGATTCCTCATTAAACCTTATCAAGAGGCTGTATAGATTTTGACGATTGAGTACCACTAACCAGCATTCTCTTCTCGTTCTCCACAAGATGCCCTAATTTTCCCTGGTGATATGGATTCCAAAATTTTGTATGCATATAGACAGATGCCCACCTGTTTCCCAGGGACGTGGAATCCGTGATTCCTTGTTACATTTAAAAATATGTACTACATGCTTAGCAACCTCAAAACCCCAAGGCCATATCAAATAGATGCACAAACGGAAGTTTTTAAGATTACAGGGTACATCTTAAGACAAGAGTTACACACAAATATGGCGAGATGATGGCTTAGCCCTGTAATCTGAGTTTAGTTGTGCCGACACACCCAACTGAATTGCACGGACTGGTTATTGGTTACAACAATCAAGAGGACCAGAAGGTTGCTGGGAATCTATATTGACACTTGTCCTTTGCAAGTGGCAATTTTCTCTGAAGAATTTGGAGAACAAGACGCCCAGATTACAGATAAGCTATTATAACGGTGCCCTGTATAAATAGATTGAGGCCTTATGTAACCCACATTCCTTTTTTATTATCAGGAAGTCGCCCGGGCTTTTTCTGGTGACATGCAAGTTCAAACTCTTACATATCAATAAACATCCGCTAAGAAGTTTCCCAGGGACCTGGAATCGAAGATTGCTGGTTACCCCTTAAGAATACATCCTAAATATGTGGGAACCCCTAATCCCATATTCTCAATGCGAAAACGAATGTCCAGCAGTAGGTTCTGGACTACGAGGTAATCCTGAAGCCAGTGATCACATTAACAAATGGCAGATGATTGCGTGGATTGTGTAATCTGGCCTGACAGGACCCTGTGAAATAACGGCCACAAGGCCATATTCTCAGCTAAAACTATCAAGAGGTGCAACTGCTTCCTGGGGATCGGCAATGCCCAATTTGTGGTATGCATATAGGACTTTGCTCTGAATAATATGAGAACCAGGACACCCAGGTTCCAGATTAGCATTTGCTAAAGTCCCTGTAGTTTCCCATGTATGAGCACTGCCTTAAGCCACAGATAATTTAGCAAATACACAGATGTTTGCAAGTTACATGGAAATCGAGTTTCCTGGTTCCTCTTTAGTAAAGCGTGTAGAAACTTTCAAGGGACAAAGTGACCCAGATTCCTATTTCGTTCTAAGCAAAACGACAAGATGTTTCCTGTTGGCCTGGAATTCCAGACTCTTGTATACCCATAAAAAGCGGACAAGTATATGTCTGGTGACGTGGAATCTAAGATTCCTGGTTCCCTCCCATGATACTTCCTAAAAAAATTGAACACCTAAACCCAAAGTCCTAATAGCAAACAGTGGAGCCACTGAAAATTCTGGAGTACGAGTTAACACTGTGGTCAGGGCTTACATACATAAAATCCGAGGAAATTACTGGTGTCCTGGATCTGGAATCAGAGGTTCCAAGTATCTAAACGGACTTTTAGTGCCAGGTTCTCGATCTCAGCTATAACAGTACCAGAGTGTTGCTGGAGTCCAGAAATGATTGATTCATAATATTCACATAACAAATATCTCTAAAACATGAGGGGTGCTGGAAGACCTGAATTTATTTAGCCCTTAGCAATACACACTGTAGATTTTCCTATTGAGGACCCATATCGTCCAGATTACTTATACATCCTTTCCAAGAGTCATGAAGTTTCCTGTATATAGGGACTCCCATTACCCAGATTCCTGCTTCATTCTCAGCAAGACACTGAGGTATTTCGTAGTGATGTAGAATTCAAGTTGTTTAAATATCAATTGAAAGACCCCCAGAAGTTGCCTGGGCAATTAGGATACAAGATTCCTGGTTCCCTTGTAAAAGACACCCTAAAAATATTTGGACCTAGAAGCCCAGATTCCTGATTAAACCTTATGAAGTGTCACTGTAGACTTCAGCGAATGAGAACTCTAAGAACCCGGATTCCCTTTGCGTTCATTGCAAGATGCTTGATTTTCCCTGTTGATGTGTATTCCAAAACTCTGTATACAAAAAGACAGATGACCACAAGTTTCCTAGGGAGGAGGAATCCGTGATTCAGGGTTACCCTTAAAAATACTTACTAAACATTTGGCATCTGCAAAACCCTCATCCCCTCTCAAAATAAAAGGGCAAAGGGAAGTGTGAGAATACAAGTTTGATCTTGAGACCAAGAGTTACAACCAAATACGGCGAGATGATCCCTTTTGTGCTGGAATCTGTCCTTAGTTGTCCTGAGTAACCTAACAGACTTGTAGAGCCAGATACCCGTTTAGAACTATCAAGAGGACCAGAAGGTTGCTGGAGTCCTGAATTTACTGATCTCTAATATCCACATGCTAAATAACTCCAAAACATGAGGGGAGCTCAAAGCCCTGATTCTTTTTTGTCCAGTAGCAAGACGTCCTGAAAATTTTTTTCGGATTGAGGACTCGTGTAACCATATTCCTTATTCTTGCTTCACTGGTACCCATGTAGTGTCCTGTATATGAGGATTATCACTCCCCAGATTCCTGTTTTGAAACCCTGATTCCTGTTTAGGCCTTAGCAAGACGCCATGTAGATTTCGTTATTGAGGAACCGTGTAAATCAGATTCCTTATTTTTCCTTAGCAAGAGGCCTCAAAGATTCATGTCATGAGGAGTATTACCCACATTCCTGCTTCGAATCCCTTATTTTTGTTTAGCCGTTAGCAAGAGGCCCTGTAGATCATTTGGGATAGAGAGCACGTGTAACCCAGATTCCTTATTCTTTCTTAGCAAAAGGCCGAGTATTTGCCTGTATATGAGGACCCCTTTACCACAGATTCATGCTTCAAAAACCCTTATTCATGTTTAGCCCTTAGCAAGACGCCCTGAAGTTTCTTAGGTATAGAGGACACATGTAACCCAGATCCCTTATTCTTTCTTAGCAATATGCAGTTTGTTTCCTGTATTTGAGGACCCCCATTACCCAGATTCCTACATTAAAAATCTGATTCATGGTTACCTCTTAGTAAGGCACCCTGTGGATTTTTGGGCTGAGGACTCGTGCAACCAAAATTCCTTATTCTTCCTTAGCAAGAGGCCATGTAGTTTCCTGTATATGAGGACACCCATTACCCAGATTCCTGATTCATTCTCAACAAGGCACTGAGATACTTCCTGGTGACTCAGAATTCGAGTTGTTTGGATAACAAAAGAAAGACTCCCATAAGGTTATTGGGGACCTGGAATCTAAGATTCCTGGCTCCCCTTAACAAGACCTCAACAAAATATGTAATCTTCTAAATCCAATGTCCCAATTCCACCAGGCTGACCACAAAAAATTTCTGTAGTTTGAGGTAACGTGAATCGAGGGATTTTGTACCAATATGACATTTGATTCCTGGAGTACCTGATTATGGTCCTAGATGTTCATAAGGCACAAAAGCATATTTCGGTCAGATCCTCGATTACAACTATCAAGAGAATAGAATGTTCCTGGGAATCTGTAATGAGAGATTAAGGGTATCTACGGAGCTCTTAGCTCTGAAAAATGTAGGGACCCTGAAGCCCAGATTGCTGATGAAATCTTATCAAGAGGCCCTGTAGATCTGGCGAATGAGAACTCCTAGAACCAGATTTCCTTTTCGTTCTCAGCAAGATGTCCTGATTTTCCCTCGTGATGTGGATCCAAAAACTCTGTATACAAATAGGCAGATGCCCAGAGATTGCCTAGTTCGTGTAATTCATGAATCATGGTTATCCTTAAAAGTATGTAATAAATAATTGCAAATCTCAAAACACCGGAACCCTATCGGAATAAAAGGACAAACAGAAGTTATAGGATTACAAGATACATCTTTAGGTGATAAATACATACAAATATGGCGATAAGATCCTTTGTGTCCTGGAATCTGCCCTTTGTTGTACCACCGAATCCAACAGATTTGTAGGTACACATTCTCGATTACAACTATCAAGAAGACCAGAGGGTTGCTGAGAATGTATAATGACAAAACTTTCACATCCAAGAGGCATGTAGCCCTAAAGTGTGTGTGGAAATAGAATCCCAGATTACAGATTAGCCCTTATAATGTGTCCATGTAGAATTCTTAGATTAGCGACCCCATAACCCAGATTCTTTTTCTTCTCAGTAAGACGCCCGGAAGTTACCTGCCGACGTGGAAGTACAAACTCTTATATACCAATACTCATAAGCCCAAAAGGTCAGAAGGGCCCTGGAAACCAGGATTGCTGGATCCCCCTTAAGAATACGTCCTAAATATTTGGGAAGACCTAATCGCAAGTTAGGAATATCAATCTAAAATTCCAGTAGTAGTTTCTGGATTAGGTGGTAAACCTGAAGTCAGAAATTACACGAAAAATGACGACATAATTCCTTGGGTTGTGGAATCTGGCCTTACACTCTCCTGCCATAAAAGCTGAGCAGATGGCCAGATTCTCCGTTACAACTAAGAAGAGGAGCAGCAGGTTCCCTGGAATCAGTAATGACAGATTTGTGGTACATATATAGGAATTAGTTCAGAAGAGTGTGGGTTCTGGTACTCCAAATTCCTTATTGGCATTTAGAAATTTCCTGTAGGCTTCTAGGTATGAGAACTACCTTAAGCCAGAGAAATATTAACAACTGCCCAGAAGTTTCCTGGTCACATGCCAACTGATTTTCCTTATTCCACATTGGTAACATGAGTAGAAGCTTTCTGGGGACATAGTGTCTGAGATTCCTGTTTCGTTCCCAGAAGACTGACCAGATATTTCCCCGTTCCCTAGAAGTCCAGACACGTGGCTCCCAATAGAACGACGTCAGAATGCTCCTATGGACTTTTAAACCAAGACCCTGGTGCCTCCCAATAATACCTTCTAAACATGGTGCAACATCTAAACCCAAGTTCCTAATTCCAAATAGCTGTACTACCAGAAGTTTCTGGAGTACAGGTAACCCTGAACTGAGGGCTTACATTAAAAAAACCCGAGATGATTACTTGTGTCCTGGAATTTGGCATTAGAGGATCCAGAATCTAAATGGATTTGTAGTGCCATATTTTCGTTTAAACAATTGAGAGGACCAGAGTACTGCAGGACTTCTGGAATGAGTGATTCCTAGTATGCACATAGGAAACACCTCTGCAAAATATGAGGACGTCAAAGTCCGAGTCTTGTAGGCTGTACCAAGACGCCCTGAACATTTTTGGAATTGAGGACTTGTGTAACCCAGATTCATTATTCTTCCTTAGCAAAAGCCCGTGTAGTTTCCTGTATATGAGGATTCCCACTTCCAGATTCGTGCTTCAAATCCCTGATAAGTTTGTCTCCCTTACTAAGACTCACTGTAGGTTTTTGGAATTTGAGGGCTCGTGTAACCCAGATTCCTTATTCTTCTGAAGTAAGAGGCCATGTAGTTTTCCGTATATGAGGACTGTCATTACGCAAATTCCTGCTTAATTCTCAGCAATACCAGAGATATATCCTGATGAACATAGAATTCCAGTTGTTTGGATATCAATAGAAGGACTCCCATACAGTACCTGGGAACTGTAATCCAAGTTTCCAGGTTCCAGTTAACAAGACATCGTAAAAATGTGGAATATTCTAAACCCAATATCCCAATTCCCACCAGCCTGACTACAGGTAATTTCGATATTTTGAGGTAACCTGAAGCTGGGGATTTTGTCACAAAATGGCAGTTGATACCTGGGCAACTTGCTTATGGCAGAAGATGTTCATAAGAAACAAACGACACTGTAGGTCCAAATTCTTAATTAAAACTATCTAAAGGACTGAATTCTTTTTGGATCTGTAATGAGAGATTTTAGGTTTCCACCCAGCAAATAGCTGTGAAAAATGGAAGGACCGACAAGCCCAGATTCCTCAATAAACCTTACCAAGAGGCCATATACATTTTGACGATTGAGGACCCCTGAACCCGCATTCTTTTCTCATTCTTAGCAAGATGCCCTGATTTTCCCTGGCGATCTGGATTGCAAAATTCTGTATGCTAATAAACTGATGCCCAGCTGTTTCCCAGGGATGTGGAATCCGTGATTCCTGGTTATCTTTATAAATATGTACTACATGCTTATCAACCTCAAAACCCCAAGGCCATATCAAGTAGATGCATGAACGGAAGTTTTAGGATTACAGGGTACATCTTAAGACAAGAGTTACACACAAATATGGCGAGATGATGCCTTAGTCCTGTAATCTGGCTTTAGTTGTGCCAAGAAACTCACCTGAATTGCACGGACTGGTTCTTGGATACAACAATCAAGAGTACCAGAAGGTTGCTGGGAATCATTAATGACACTTGTCCTTTCCAAGTGGCAATTTGCTCTGAAGAATTTGGAGAACAAGACGCCCATATTACAGATAAGCCATTATAATGGAGCCCTGTAGAAATGGATTGAGGCCTTTCATAACCCACATTCCTTTTTATTTTATCAGGAAGATGCCAGACCTTTTCTGGTGACGTGGAAGTACAAACTCTTACATACCAATACTCATACGCCGAAGGAGATTCCCAGGGATCTGGAATCGAACATTGCCTGTTCCCCCTTAAGAATACATCCTAAATATGTGGGAACCCCTAAACCCATATTCTCAATGCGAAAACGAACATCCAACAGTAATTTCTGTCCTACAACGTAAACCTGAAACCAGTGATCACATTAACAAATGGTGGATGATTGCATGTATTGTGGAATCTGGTCTTTCAAGACCCTGGGAAACAATTTGACCAGTAGGCCAGATTCTCAGTTACAACTATCAAGAGGGGCAACAGGTTCCTGGGGATCCACAATTCCCGATTTCTGGTATGCATTTAGGACGTTGCTCTGTATAATATGAGAACCAGGAATCCCAGATTTCAGATTAGCATTTGCTAAAGTCCCTGTCTTTTCCTAGGTGTGAACACCGCCTTAAGCAATGGATAATTTAGCAAATGCCTAGATGTTTCCAAGTTACATGGAAGCCGAGTTTCCTGGTTCCTCTTTAGTAAAGCGTGCAGAATATTTCAAGGGACACAGTGACCCACCTTCCTATTCATTCTAAGCAAAACGACGAGATGTTCCTGTAGGCCTGGAAGTCCAGACTCTTGTATACCCATAGATAGATGACAGGAATATGCCTGGGGACGTGGAATCTAAGATTCCTGGCTCCCTCCCAATAATACCTCCTAAAAAATTGAACACCTAAACACAAAGTCGAAATAACGAACAGTGGAGCCACTGAAGTTTCTGGATTACGAGGTAACACTGAGGTCAGGGCTTACATACAAAAAATCTGAGGGAATTACTGATGTCCTGGTTCTGGAATCAGAGGTTCCGAGTATCTAAATGGACTTGTAGTGCCAGATTCTTGTTCACAACTATCAAGAGTACTAGAGTGTTGTGGAGTCTAGGAATGATTGATTCGTAATATCCACATAACAAATAGCTCTAAAACAAGAGGGATGCTCGAAGACCTGACTTTGTTTAGCCCTTAGTAAGATGCACTGTAGATTTTCGATATTGAGGACCCAGGTAGCCCTGATTATTTATTCATTCTTCGCAAGGGTCATGAAGTTGCCTGTATATGAGGACTCCCATTACCCAGATTCCTGCTTCATTCTCAGAAAGACACTGAGATAATTCGTGGTGATTTAAAATTCAAGTTGTATGGATATCAAATGAAAGACCCTGACGTTTCCTGGGCAATTGGAATCCAAGATTCCTGGTTCACTTGTACAAGACAACTTAACAATATGGGAACCTAGAATCCCACATTCCTGATTAAACCTTATCAAGCTGCCCTGCAGACTTCGTCAAATGAGAACTCCCAGATACCGGATTCCCTTTCGTTCTCAGCAAGATACCTTGAATTTTCCTGTTGATGTGTATTCCAAAACTCTGTATACAAAAAGAGATATACCCACAAGTGTCCTAGGGATGGGGGATCTGAGATTCCTGGTTACATTTTAAAATACTTACTAAATATTTGACAACTGCAAAACGCTCTGCCCTTCTCAAAAAAAAGGACAAATAGAAGTTTGAGAATTACAAGGTTCATCTTGAGACCAAGAGCTACATTCAAATATGGCTAGATGATCCTTTCTATGCTGGAATTTGGCCTTAGTTGTCCCGAGGAACCTAAGGGACTTGTAGTACCAGATACCCGTTTAGAACTATCAAGAGGACCAGAATGTTGCCAAAGTGGTGAATTGAATGATTCCTAAAATCCACATGCTAAATAGCTCCAAAACATGAGGGGAGCTCAAAACCCTGATTCTTGTTTGTCCAGTAGCAAGACGTCCTGAGAATTTTTTCGGATTGAAGACTTGATTAACACAGATTCCTTATTCTTCCTTCGCTGGAGGCTGTGTAGTGTCCTGTATTTGAGGACTCTCCCTAGATTCCTGTTTTGAACCCCTATTTCTTGTTTAGCCCTTAGCAAGATGCCATGTAGATTTTGTGATTGAGGAACCATGTAAAACAAATTCCTTATATTTCCTTAGGAAGAGGACACAAAGTTTCCTGTTATGAGGAGTATTACCCACATTCCTGCTTCAAATAACTTATTCTTGTTTAGCCCTTAGCAAGAGGCCCTGTAGTTCTTTTGAGATAGAGAACACGTGTATCCCAGATTCCTTATTCTTACTTAACAAAAGGCCATGTAATTGCCTGTATATGAAGACCCCATTTCCACATATTCATGTTACAAAAACCCTTATTCTTGTTTAGCCCTTTGAAAGAGGCCCTGAAAATTTTTTGAGATTGATGACGCCTATAACCCAGATTCCTTATTCTTTCTTAATAATAAGCAATCCAGTTTCCTGTATTTGAGGACTCCCACTACCCATATTCCTGCATTAAAAACATTATTCATGGTTACCTCTTAGTAAGACCCCCTGTGGATTTTTGGGTTGAGGTCTCGTGCAAACAAAATTTTATATTCTTCCTTAGCAAGAGGCTGTGTAGTTTCCTGTATATGAGGACTCCCATTACACAGATTCCTGCTTCATTCTAAGCAATGGACTGAGATATTTCCTGGTGACCTAGAATTCCAGTTGTTTGGGTATCAAGAGAAAGACACCCATAAGGTTATTGGGGACTGGAATCTAGGATTCCTGGCTCCCCTTAGCAAGACGTCCCCAAAATATGAAATATTCTAAATCCAATGTCCCAATACCACCAGGCCGACCACAACAAATTTGTGTAGTTTGAGGTAACCATAATCGAGGCATTTTTAACCAATATGTCATTTGATTCCTGGGGTACCTGATTATGGTCCAAGATATTCATAAGACACAAAAGGATATTTAGGCCAGATCCTCAATTCAATCATCAAGAGAATAGAATGTTCCTGGGGATGTGTAACTACAGATTAAGGGTATCTACGGAGCTAGTAGCTCTGACAAATGTAGGGACCCTGAAGCCCAGATTGCTGAATAAACCTTATCAAGAGGCCCTGTAATTCTGGCGAATGAGAACTCCTAGTTCCAGATTTCCTTTTTGTTCTCAGCAAGATGCCCTGATTTTCCCTCATGATGTGGATCCAAACAATCTGTATACAAGTAGGCAGATTCCCAGAAATCACCTAGGGTCGTGCAATCCATGAATCCTGGTTACCCTTAAAAGTACATAATAAATATTTGGCAACCTCAAAACAACGGGCCAGTATCAGAATAGAAGGACAAACAGAAGTTTTAGGATTACAAGAAACATCTTAAGCCGATAGATACATACAAATATGGCGATAAGATTCTTTGTGTCCTGGAATCTGCCTTTTGTTGTCCTAAGGAACCCAATGGACTTGTAGGTCCACATTCTTGGTTACAACTATCAAGAAGACCAGAATGTTGCTGAGAATCTATACTGACAAAACTGTCATATCCAAGAGGCCAGTAGCCCTAAAGTATGTGTGGAAATAAAATCCCAGATTCCAGATTAGCCCTTATAATGTGTCTATGCAGAATTGTTAGATTGGCGACCCCCATAACCCAGATTCTTTTTGTTCTCAATAAGACTCCCGGAAGTTACCTTGTGTAGTGGAAGTACAAACTCTTATATACCAATACTCATAAATCCAAATGGTCAGATGGGCCCTGGAATCCAAGATTGCTGGATCCCCTTTAAGAATACGTCCTAAATATTTGGGAACACCTAATCCCAAGTTACGAATATCAATCTAAAATTCCAACAGTATTTTCTGGATACGAGGTAAACCTGAAGTCAGAAATTACATGAATAATGGAGAGATGATTCCTTGAGCTTTGGAATCTGGCCTTACATCCTCCTGTAAAAAAAAGCCGAGCAGATGGCCAGATTCTCTGTTACAACTAAGAAGAGGAGCAGCAGGTTCCTGGGAATCGGTAATATCAGATTTGTGGTACGTATACAGGAATTAGTACTGAAAAGTATGGGGCCTGGGATGCCATATTCCTTATTAGTATTTAGAAAATTCCTGTAGGCTTCTAGGTATGAGAACTACCTTAAGCCAGGGAAATATTAACAACTGCCAAGAAGTTTGCTGGTCAAATGCAAGCTGATTTTCCTTGTTTCACATTGGTCACCTGAGTAGATGCTTTCTGGGGACATAGTGTCCAAGATTCCTGTTTCGTTCTCAGAAAAATGACAAGATATTTCCCCGTTCCCTAGAAGTCCAGACATGTGGTTTCCAATAGAAAGACTCCCGAATGCTCCCATGGACTTGTAAAGCGAAACCCTGGTGCCCTACCAAAAAAACCTTCTAAACATGGTGCAACATCTAAACCCAAGGTCCTAATTCCTAATAACTGAACTACCAGAATTTTTCAAATACGATGTAACCCTGAACTCAGGGCTTATATTCAAAAAACCCGACATGATTGCTTGCGTTTTGAAATTTGGCGTTAGAGGATCCAGAATCTAAAGGACTTGTAGTGTCATATTTTCGTTTAAACAATCGAGAGGACCAGAACGTTGCAGGGCTTCTGGAATGAGTGATTCCTAATATGCACATAGGAAACAGCTCTCAAAAATACGGGGACGTCAAAGTAAGCATCTTGTAGGCCTTACCAATATGCCCTGAACATTTTTGGAATTGAGGACTGGTGTAATCCAGGTTCGTTATTCTTCCTTAGCAAGGGCCCGTGTAGTTTCCTGTATATGAGGACTCCCATTCCCCAGATTCTTGCTTGGAAATCCTGATTCTTGTTTAGCCCTTATCAAGACACCCAGTAGATTTTGGGCATTGAGGACTCGTGAAAACCAGATTCCTTATCCTTTCTTAGGTAGAGGCTGTCAGGTTTCTGGTATATGATGACTCCCATTACCGACATTCCTGCTTCAAAATCCTGATTCTTGTTTAGCCCATAGAAAGCCGCCGTGTAGATTTTTAGGATCGAGGCATGTGTAACCCAGATTCCTTGTTCATCCTTAGCAAGAGGTTGTGAAGTTTCCTTTATGTGAGGACTCCCATTCCCCCAGATTCGTGCTTCAAATCCCTCATACATTTTTCTCCCTTAGTAAGACTCCCTGTAGCTTTTTGGGATTTGAGGACTCGTGTAACGCAGTTTCCTTATTCTTCCATAGTAAGAGGACATGTAATGTCCCGTATATGAGGACTCCCATTACGCAAATTCCTGCTGAATTCTCAGCAATACCTTAGATATTTCCTGATTAACATAGAATTCCAGTTGTTTGGAATGCAATAGAAAGACTCCTATATTGTACCTTGGAATTCTAATCCAAGTTTCCAGGTTCCCCTTAACAAGACATCGTAAAAATGTGGAAAATTCTAAACCCAATATCCCAATATCCACCAGCCTGACCCCAGGAAATTTCGGTATTTTGAGGTAAACTGACGTGAGGGATATTGTCGCAAAATGCCAGTTGATTCCTGGGGAACTGGATTATGTCGGAATATGTTCATAAGCAACAAACGAAACTGTACGTCCAGATCCTCGGTTACAACTATCAAAAGGACCGGAATCTTCTTGGATCTGTAATAAAAGATTTTAAGTATCCACGCAGCAAGTAGCTCTGAAAAATGGATGGATCTACAAGCCCAGATTCCTCATTAAACCTTATCAAGATGCCATATATATTTTGACTATTGAGGACCCCTGAACCCACATTCTCTTCTTTTTCTCAGCAAGAAGCCTGATTTTCCTTGGTGATCTGGATTCCAAAATTCTATATGAAAATAAACAGATGCCCAGATGTTTCCCAGGGATGTGGATTCGGTGATTCCTGGTTACCTTTAAAAATACATACTACAAGCTTAGCAACCACAACTCCCCAGACCATATCAAATAGATTCACAAACGGAAGATTTAGGATTACAGAATACATCTTAAGACAAGAGTTACACACAAATATGGCGAGATGATGCCTCAGTCCTGTAATCTGGCTTTAGTTGTGCCGAGAAACCCAACTGAATTGCACGGACTGGTTCTTGGTTACAACAATCAAGTGGACCAGAAGGTTGCTGGGAATCTATAATGACACTTGTCATCTACAAGTGACAATTTGCTATGAAAAATTTGGCGATCTAGAAGTCCAGATTCCAGATAAGCCCTTATAACGGAGCCCTGCAGAAATGGATTGAGGTCTCCCATAACCCACATTTCGTTTTTTTATAATCAGGAAGACGCCCGGACGTTTTCTGGTGATGTGGAAGTACAAACTCTTACAAATCAATACTCATACACCAAGAAGTTTCCCTGGGACCTGGAATCGAAGATTGGTGGTTCCCCCTTAAGAATATATCCTAAATATGTGGGATCCCCTAATCCCAAATTCTCAATGCAAAAGCGAATGTCCAGCAGTCGTTTCTGGACTATGAGGTCAATCTGAAGCCAGTGATCACATTAACAAATGGCAGATGATTGGGTGGATTGTAGAATCTGGCCTTACAGGACCCTGTGAAACAAACGTAGCAGTAGGCCAGATACTCAGTTACAACTATCAGGAGGTGCAACAGGTTCCTGGGAAACGGCAATGCCCAATTTGTGGTAGGTATGTAGGACCTTGCTCTGAATAATATGAAAACCAGGACTCCCAGATTCCAGATTAGCATTTGCTAAAGTCCCTGTCGATTCCTAGGTATGAGCACTGCCTTAAGTCATGGATAATTTAGCAAATGCCCAGATGTTTGCAAGTTACATGGAAACCGAGTTTCCTGGTTCCTCTTAAGTAAAGCGTGTAAAAACTTTCAAGGGACACAGTGGCCCAGATTCCTATTTCTTTCTAAGCAAAACGATGAGATGATTCCTATTGACCTGGAAGTCCAGACTCTTGTATACCCATAGAAAGATAACAAGAATATGGCTGGGGACGTGGAATGAAAGATTCCTGGTTCCCTCTCAATATTACCTCCTAAAAAAATTGAACATATAAACCCAAAGTTTTAATAACGAACAGTGGAGCCACTGAAGTTTCTGGAATATGAGGTAACACTGAGGTCCGGGCTTATATACAAAAATCTGAGATAATTATTTGTGTTCTGGATCTGGAATCAGAGGTTCCGAGTATCTAAATGGACTTGTAGTGCCAGATTCTCGTTCACAACTATCAAGAGTACCAGAGTGTTGCTGGAGTCCAGGAATGATTGATTTGTAATATCCACATAATAAATAGCTCTAAAACATGAGGGGTGCTCGAAGCCCTGATCTTGTTTAGCCCTTAGCAAGACACACTGTAGATTTTCGGTATTGAGGATCCATGTAGCCCAGATTCCTTATTCATCTTTCGCAAGTGTCATGAAGTTTCCTGTATATGAGGACTCCCATTACCCAGATTCCTGCTTCATTCTCAGCAATACACCGAGATATTTCGTGGTGATGTAGAATTAAAGTTGTTTGGATATCAATTGAAAGACCCCCAGAAGTTTCCTGGGGAATTGGAATCCAAGATTCCTGGTTCCCTTGTACAAGGCACCCTAACAATATGGGGACCTAGAAGCCCAGATTCCTGATTAAACCTCATCAAGAGGCCCTGTAGACTTCGGCGAATGAGAACTCCAAGAAACCGGATTCTCTTTTCGTTCTCTGCAAGATGCCTTGATTTTCCCTGTCGATGTGTATTCCAAAACTCTGCATACAAAAAGACAGATTCCCACAAGTTTCCTAGGGACTGGAAATCCGTGATTACTGGTTACCTTTAAAAATACTTACTAAACATTTGGTAACTGCAAAACCCTCGGCACCTCTCAAAATAAAAGGACAAATGGAAGTTTGAGAATTACAAGGTTCATCTTGAGACCAAGAGTTACAGGCAAATATGGCAAGATGATCCCTTTTGTGCTGGAATCTGGTCTTAGGTGTCCCGATGAACCTAACGGTCTTGTAGTGCCAGATACCCGTTTGCAACAATCAAGAGAACAAGAATGTTCCTGGAGTGCTGAACTGTCTGATTCCTAATAACCACGTGTTAAATAGTTCCAAAACATGAGGGGAGCTGGAAGACCAGGTTTTTTTTGTCCAGTAGCAAGACGTCCTGAGAATTTTTTTGGATTGAGGACTCAGGTAACACAGATTCCTTATTATTCCTTTGCTGGAGACCGTGTAGTGTCCTGTATATGAGGATTCCCTTTCTCCAGATTCCTGTTTTGAAACCCTGATACTTGTTTAGGCCTTAGCAAGACACCATGTAGATTTTGTGATTGAGGAACTGCGTGAAACAGATTCCTTGTTTTTCCTTAGCAAGAGGCCTCGAAGTTTCCTCTTATGAGGAGTATTACCCACATTCCTGCTTCAAATCCCTTTTTCTTGTTTAGCCCTTAGTAAGAGCACCTGTAGTTCTTCTGGGATAGAGAACAAGTGTAACCCAGATTCCTTATTCTTTCTTATCAAAAGGCCATGTATTTGCCTGTATATGAGGTCCACATTTCTGCAGATTCATGCTTCAAAAACCCTGATTCGTGTTTAGCCCTTAGCAAGGTGCCCTAAGTTTTTCAGGGATTAAGGACTCGTGTAACCCATATTCCTTATTCTTTCTTAGCAATAGGCAGTCCAGATTCCTGTATTTGAGGACTCCCACTACCCAGATTCCTACATAAAAACCTGATTCATGGTTACCCCTTAGTAAGACGCCCTGTGGATTTTTGGGCTGAGGTCTCGTGCAACCAAAATTCCTTATTCTTCCTTAGCAAGAGACCGTGAAGTGTCTTGTATATTTGGACTCCCATTACCCAG
The DNA here is from genome assembly GCF_000164805.1 of Carlito syrichta. Classification (NCBI taxonomy): domain Eukaryota; kingdom Metazoa; phylum Chordata; class Mammalia; order Primates; family Tarsiidae; genus Carlito; species Carlito syrichta. The sequence continues at coordinate 24,016 of NW_007256097.1, forward strand.
ATTCCTGCTTCATTCTCAGCAAGGCGCTGAGATGTTTCCTGGTGACCTAGAATTCCAGTTGTTTGGATATCAAGAGAAAGACTCCCATAAGGTTTTTGGGGAAATGGAATCCAAGATTCCTGGTTCTCCTTAACAAGACCTCGCCATAATATGGAATTTCCTAAATCAAATGTCCCAATACCCGCCAGCCCGACCACAAGAAATTTCTGTAGTTTGAGGTAACCTGAATCGAGGGATTTTGTACCAATATGCCATTTGATTCCTGGGGTACCTGTTTTGGTCTTAGAAGTTCATAAGACACAAAAGGATATTAGGGCCAGATCCTCGATTACAACTCTCAAAAGAATAGAATGTTACTTGGGATCTGTAATGACCGATTAAGGTTATCTATGAAGCTAGTAGCTGTGAAAAATGTAGGGACCCTGAAGCCCACATTGCTGATTAAACATTATCAAGAGGCCCTGTAGATTCTGACGAATGAGACCTCCTAGAACCAGATTATATTTTCATTCTCAGGAAGATTCCATGATTTTCCCTCGTGATGTGGATCCAAAAACTCTGCATACAAATAGGCAGATGCCCAGAAATTTCCTAGGATCGTAGAATCCATGAATCCTGGTTACTCTTAAATGTAGGTAATAAATATTGGGCAATCTCAAAACACCAGGCCCCTATTGGAATACAATCTCAAAGAGAAGTTTTAGGATTACAAGGTACATCTTAAGGCGATAGTTACATACAAATATGGTGATAAGATTCTTTGGGTCCTGGAATCTGCCCTTTGTTTTCTAGGGAACCCAAAGACTTGAGGGTCCACATTCTCGGTTACAACTATCAAGAAGACCAGAAGGTTGCTGAGAATCTGTAATGACAAAATTGTCATATCCAAGAGGCCTGTAGCCCTAAAGAATGTGTTGAAATAGAATCCCAGACTCGAGATTAGCCCTTATAATAAGTACATATAGAATTATTGGATTGACGACCCCCGTAACCCTGATTCTTTTTGTTCTCAGTAAGACTCCCGGAAGTTACCTACCAACGTGGAAGTACAAACTCTTATATACCAATACTCATAAGCCCAAAAGGTCAGAAGGGCCCTGGAATCCAAGACTGCAGGATCCCCTTTAAGAATACGTCCTAAATATTTGGGAACACCTAATCCCAATTTACGAATATCAGTCTAAAATTCCAGTAGTAGTTTTTGGATTAAGAGGTAAACCTGAAGTCAGAAATTACACGAGAAACGGCGACATGATTTCTTGGGTTTTGTCATATGGTCTTACAATCTTCAAAAAAAAAAGCCAAACTGGTGACCAGATTCTCTGTTACAACTAAGAAGAGAAACTGCAAGTTACTGGGAATCGGTAATTAAAGATTTGTGGTACGGTTACAGGAATTAGTTCTGAAAAGTGTGGGACTGGGACTCCAAATTCCTGAGTAGCATTTAGAAAATTCCTGTAGGCTTCTAGGTATGAGAACTACCATAAGCCAGGGAAAAATTAACAACTGCCTAGAAGTTTGCTGGTCACATGCAAACTGATTTTCCTTGTTCCACATTGGTAACATGAGTAGATGCTTTCTGGGGACATAGTGTCCGAGATTCCTGTTTCATTCTCAGAAGAACAACCAGATGTTTCCCCATTCCCTAGAAGTCTAGACACGAGGCTCCCAATAGAAAGACTCTAGAATGCTCCTATATCTTTTAAACCAAGACCCTGCAGCCCTCCCAAAAAAAACCTTCTAAACATGGTGCAACATTTAAACCCAAGCTCCTAATTAAGAATAGCTGAACTATCAGAAGTTTCTTGAGTTCGAGGTAACCTTGAACTCAGGGTTTTCATTCAAAAAATCCGAGATGATTACTTGTGTCCTGGAATTTGGTGTTAGAGGATCCAGAATCTAAATGGACTTATAGTGCCATATTTTCATTTAAACTATCGAGAGGACCAGAATGTTGCTGGACTTCTGGAATGACTGACTCATAATATCCTCATAGGAAATAGTTCTGAAAAATGTGGGGACATCAAAGCCCGGATTCTTGGAGGCATTAGCAAGACGCCGTGTACATTTTTGGAGTTGTGGTCTCATGTATCCCAGATTTTTTATTCTTCTCTAACAGGGGCCTGTGTAGTTTCCTGTATGAGTTGTCTCCCATTCGCCAGATTCCTGCTTCGAAAACCTGATTCTTGTTTAGTGCTTAGCAAGACGCCCAGTAGATTTTTGGCACTGAGGACATGTGTAAACCAGATTCCTTACTCATCCTTAGCAAGAGGTCGTCAAGTTTCCTGTATATGAGAACTCCCTTTCCCCAGATTCGTGCTTCAAATCCCTGATACATTTATTTCCCTTAGTAAGACTCCCTGTAGGATTTTGGGATTTGTGGACTCGTGTAACCAGATTCCTTATTCTTCCATAGCAAGAGACCATGTAGTTTCCAGTATATGAGGACTCCCTTTATGCCGATTCCTGCTTCATCCTCAGCAATACCTGAAATATTTCCTGATGAACATAGAATTCCAGTTGTTTGCATATCAATAGAAAGACTCCCATATAGTACCTGGGAACAGTAATAAAATTTTCGAGCTTTCCCTTAACAAGACGTCAAAAAAATGTGGAAAATTCTATACCCAATATCCCAATTCCCACCAGCATGACCACATAAATTTCTGTAGTTTGAGGTAACCTGAAGCAAGGGATTTTGTTGCCAAATGCCAATTGATTCCTGGGGTACTGAATT
>NW_007256097.1:27902-36982 GCF_000164805.1 Carlito syrichta
CATATGGGACGTTTCTCTGAATAATATGGGGACCAGGGCTCCCAGATTCCAGATTAGCATTTAGCTAAAGTCCCTGTGGATTCCTAGGTATGAGCACTGCCTTAAGCGAAGGATAAGTTAACAATTGCCCAGATGTTTGCAAGTTACATGGAAACCGAGTTTCCTGGTTCCTCTTTAGTAACACGTGTAGAAACTTTCAAGGGACTCAGTGACCCCGATTCCTATTTCGTTCGTAACAAAACAACGACATGTTTCCTGTTGAACTTGGAAGTCCAGACTATTGTATACCCATAAAAGGATGACAAGATAGGCCTGGGGGTATGGAATCTAAGATTCCTGGTTGCCTCCAAAAATATCTCCTAAAAAAATTGAACACCTAAACCCAAAGTCCTAATTCCGAACTGCGGGGCCACTGAAGTTTCTGGAGTATGAGGTAACACTGAAATCATGGCTTATATACAAAAATCCGAGCGGATTACTTGTGTCCTGGAATATGGAACCAGAGGTTCCTCATATCTAAATGGACTTGTAGTGACAGATTCTCGTTCACAAGTATCAAGAGTACCAGAGTGTTGCTGGAGTTCAGGAATGATTGATTCGTAATATCCACATACCAAATAACTGTAAAACATGAGGGGTGCTCGAAATCCTGATCTTGTTTAGCCCTTAGCAAGACGCCCTCTAGATTTTCGGTATTGAGGACTCATGTAACCCAGATTCCTTATTCATCCTTAGCAAGAGGCATGCAGTTTCCTGTATCTGAGGACTGCCATTACCTAGATTCCTACTTCATTCTCAGCAAGACACCGAGACATTTCATGGTGATGTACAAATAAAGTTTTTTGGATATCAATAGAAAGACTCCCAGAAATCTCCTGGGGAATTGGAATGCAAGATTTTTGGTTCCCTTGTGCAAGGAACCCTAACAAAGTGGGGACCATGAAACCCAGATTCCTGTTTAAACCCTATCAAGAAGCCCTGTAGACTTCTACGAATGAGAACCCCAAGAATCCGGATTCCCTTTTCATTCTCAGCAAGATGCCCTTATTTTCCCTGCTGATGTGGATTCCAAAACTCTGTATACACAAAGACAGATGCCCACAAGTTTCCTAGGGACGGGGAATCAATGATTCCTGGTTACCTTTAAAAATACTTACTAAACATTTGGCAACTGGAAAACCCTCGGCCCCTCTCAAAATAAAAGATCAAACGGAAGTTTGAGAATTACGTGTTTCATCATAAAACCCAAGTTACATCCAAATATGGCAAGATGATCCTTTTTGTCCTTGAATGTGGCCTTACTTGTCCCATGGAACCTAATGTACTTGTAGTGCCAGATACCCGTTAACAACTATCAAGAGGACAAGAATGTTGAGGGAGTCTTGAATTGACTTATTCGCAATATCCACATGCTAAATAGCTCTACAAAATGAGGTTATCTCGAAACCCTGATTGTTGTTTGTCCCATACCAAGACACCCTGAGAATTTTTTTGATTTGAGGACTCGTGTAATACAGATTCCTTATTCTTCCTTCACTAGAGGCCGTGTAGTGTCCTGTATATGAGGACTCCCTCTCCCCAGATTCCTGTTTTGAAACTCCGATTCTTTTGTAACCCTTAGCAAGACACCATGTAGATTTTGTGACTGAGGAACCGTGTAAAACAGATTCCTTATTTTTCCTTAGCAAAAAGCCACGAAGTTTCCTGTAATAAGGACTATTACCCACATTCCTCCTTTGAATCCCTGAATCTTGTTTAACCCTTAGCAAGGCACCCTGTAGTTTATTGGGTATTGAGATCATGTGTAACCGAGACTCATTATTCTTTCTTATCAAAAGTGCGTGTAATTGCCTGTATATGAGGACTCCATTTCCACAGATTCATGCATCAAAAACCCTGATATGTGTTATTCCCTTAGCAAGATGCCCTGATTTTTTTTGGGATTGATGACACGTGTAACCGTATTCTGTATTCTTTCTTAGCAATAGGCAGTGCAGTTTCCTGTATATGATTATTCCCATTACCCAGATTCCTACTTCAAAAACCGGATTCTTGGTTACCTCTTAGAAAGTCGCCGAGTAGAATTTTGGGACTGAAGACTAGTGCAACCAAAATTCCTTATTCTTCCTTAGGAAGAGGCCATGTAGTTTCCTGTGTATGGAGACTCCCATTACCCAGATTCCTGCTTCATTCTCAGCAAGGCACTGAGACATTTCCTGGTGACATAGAATTCCAGTTTTTTGAATATCAAGAGAAAGATTCCCATTAGGTTCTTGGGGAACTGGAATCCAAGATTCCTTTTTCCCCTTAACAAAAGCACCCCAAAATGTGGAATCTTCTAAACCCAATGTCCCAATTCCCACCAGCCCGACTACAAGAAATTTATGTAGTTGAAATAACCTGATCAAGGGATTGTGTGCCAATATGCCTTTTGATTCCTGGGGTACCTGATTATGGTCATAGATGTTCCTAGGACACTAAAGAAATTGTAGGGCAAGATCCTCGATTACAACTATCAAGAGGACCACAAAGTTCCTGGAGATATCTAATGACAGATTTAGGTTATCCACGGAGCAAGTAGCTCTGAAAAATGTAGTGACCTAGAAGCCCAGATTGCTGATTAAACCTTATGAAGAGGCCCTGTAGATTATGGCGAATGAAGACTCCTAGAACCAGATTTACTTTTTGTTCTCAGCAAGTTGCCGTGATTTTCCCTCATGATGTGGATAACAAAACTCTGTATACAAATAGGCAGAAGCCCAGAAGTTTCCCATGGACATGGAATCTATGAATTCTGATTACCCTTAAAAGGACTTATCAAATATTTGGCAACCTCAAATCGCCAGGTCCCTAACCGAAGTGAAGGACCAACGGAAGTTTTAGTATTACAAGGTACATCTTAAGATTAGTGTTACCTACAAATATGGCGATAAGATTCTTTGTGTCCTGGAATCTGCCCTTTTTTGTCCCAAGGAACCAAACTTACTTGCACGTCCACCTTCTCGGTTACAACTATCAAGAAGAGCAGAAGGTTGCTGAGAATGTATAATGACAAAATTTTCATATCCAAGAGGCCTGTAGCACTAAATAATGGGGGAATTAGAAGCCCAGATTCCAGATTAGCCCTTATAATGTGGCCATGTAGACTTCCTGGATTGGCAACCCACCTAACCCAGATTATTTTTGTTCTCAGTAAGACTCCCGGACGTTACCTGGCGATGTGGAAGTAAAATCTTTTATATACCAGTTTTCATTCGTCCAAAATGTCAGAAGGGCCCTGGAATCCAAGATTGCTGGATCCCCTTTAAGAATATGTCCTAAATATGTGAGAACTCCTAATCCCAAGTTACGAAATCAATCTAAAATTCCAACAGTAATTTCTAGATTAGGAGGTAATCCTGAAGCCAGAAACTACACTAAAAATGGTGAAATGATTCATTGGGTTGTGGAATCTGGCCTTACAGCCTCCTGCAAAAAAAACCCAAGCACATGGAAAGATTCTCTATTACAACTGAGAACAGGAGTAGTTGGTTCCTGGTGATTGGTAATGACAGATCCATGGTACAGATATAAGAATTAGATCTGAAAAATGTATGGACCGGGACTCCCAAATTCCTGACTTCCATTTAGAAAAATCTTGTAGGCTTCTAGGTATGAAAACTTCCTTAAGCCAGGAAAAATTAGTAACTGCCCAGAAGTTTGCTGGTCACATGGAAACTGATATTCCTTGTTCCACATTGGTGACATGAGTAGAAACCTTCTAGGGACATAGTGTCTCCGATTTCTGTTTCATTCTCAGCAATTCGACCAGATGTTTCCCAGAGCCCTGGAATCCAGACACGTGGCTCCCAATAGAAAGACTACAGATTGCTCCTGTGGACTTGGAAACCATGACCCTGGTTCCCTCCCAAATATACTTTCAAAACATGGTGCAACATCCAAATCCAAGATCTAACTTCCGAATAGCTGAGCTACCAGAAGTTTCTGGAGTACGAGGTAACCCTGAACTAAGGGCCTACATTCAAAAAACCCGAGATGATTACTTGTGTCCTGGAATTTGGCGTTAGAGGATCCAGAATCTTAATGGACTTGTAGTGCCATATTTTCGTTTAACCTGCCAAGAGGACCAGAATGTTGCTGGACTTCTGGAATGACTGATTTATAATTTCCACATTGGAAACAGCTCTTAAAAATATAGGGAAGTCCAAGCCCGGAGTCTTGTAGGCCTTAGCAAGAAGCCCTGTACATTGTAGGAATTGAAAACTCATGTAACCCAAATTCTTTATTCTTCCTTAGCAAGAGCCCATGTAGGTCCTGTATATGAGGACTCCCATTCGCCAGATTCCTGCTTTGAAATCCTGATTCTTGTTTAGCCCTTAGGAAGACACCCATTAGATTTTTGGCACTGAGGACTCGTGAAAACCAGATTCCTTATTCTTTCTTAGAAAAAGCTTTGTAGTTTCCTCTATATGAAGACTACCATTACCCAGAATCCTGCTTCAGAAGTCTGATTCATGTTTAGCCCTTAGAAAGACGCCCTGTAGATTTTTAGGACTGAGGACATGTGTAACCCAGATTCCTTATTCATCCTTAGCAAGAGGCTGTGAATTTTTCTATATATGAAGACTCCCATTCCCTAGATTCATGCTTCAAATCCCTGATACATTTTTCTCCCTTAGTAAGTCTCCCTGTAGGTTTTTGGGATGTGAGGACCCAAGTCTCCCAGATTCCTTATTCTTCTGTAGCAAGAGACCGTGTAGTTTCCTGTATATGAGGACTCCCTTTACGGAGATTCCTGCTCCATTCTCAGCAATACCCGAGATATTTTCTGATGAACGTAGAATTCCTGTTGTTTGGACATAAATAGAAAGACTCCCATATTGTACCTGGGAACTGTTATCCAAGTTTCCAGATTCCCCTTAACAAGACATTGTAAAAATGTGGAATATTCTAAACCCAATATCCCAATTCCCACCAGCCTGACCACAAGAAATTTCAGTATTTTGAGGTAACAGGAAGCGAGGGTTTTTATCACAAATTGCCAAATGATTCCTGAGGAACTGGATTATGGCCTAAAATGTTCATAAGAAACAAACTGAATTGTAGGTTCAGATGCTCGATTACAACTATCAAGAAGACCGGAATCTTCTTGGATCTGTAATTACAGATTTTAGGTATCCATGCAGGAAGTAGTTCTGAAAAATGTAGGGACCAAAAAGTCCAGATTCCTCATTAACTTATCAAGAGGACATACAAATTTTGATGATTGAGGACTCCCTGAACCCGGATTCTCTTTTCATTCTCAGAAAGATGCCCTGATTTTCCCTGGCGATCTGGATTCCAAAATTCTGTATGAAAATAGATAGATGACCAGAGGTTTCCGGGGGTCGTGGTATCCGTGATTCCTAGTTACATTTAAAAATGTGTACTACATGCTTAGCAACCTCAATACCCCCAGCCGCTATCAAATAGATGCTCAAACGGAAATTTTAGGATTACAGGGTACCTCTTTAGACAGGACTTACACACAAATATGGCAAGATGATACTTTCAGTCCTGGAATCTGGCTTTAGTTGTCCAGAGGATCCCAACTGAATTGCACTGACTGGTTCTTGTGTACAACAATCAAGAGGACAAGAAGGTTGCTGTGAATCTATAATGACACGTCATTTCCAAGTGGCAAGTAACTCTGAAGAATTTGGAGAAATAGAAGCCCAGCTTTTAGATAAGCCCTTATAACAGAGCCCTGTAGAGTTCATGGGTTGAGGCCTCCCGAAACCCACATTCCTTTTTTAATATCATGAAAACGGCCAGACATTTTCTGCTGAAGTGGAAGTACAAACTCTTGCATATCAATACTCATACGCCCAAAAGTTTCCCAGGGACTTGAACACAAGATTGGTGGGTCCCCCTTAAGAATACGTCGTAATTATGTGGGAACCCCTAGTCCCATATTCTGAATACCAAAACAATTGTCCAGCAGTAATGCCCGATTTCTGATTCTCAGTTACACTATCAAGAGGCGCAGCACGTTCCTGGGGATCGGTAATGCCTGATTGTGATATGCATATGGGACGTTGCTCTGAATAATATGGGGACCAGGACTTCCAGATTCAAGATTAGCATTTAGCTAAAGTCCCTGTCGATTCCTAAGTATGAGCCCTGTTTTAAGCCAGGGTTAAATTAGCAATTGCCCAGATGTTTGCAAGTAACATGGAAACCGAGTTTCCTGGTTCCTCTTTAGTAACAAGTGTAGAAACTTTCAAGAGACACAGTGACCCAGATTCCTGTTTCGTTCTAAGCAAAACAACACGATGTTTCCTGTTGACCTGGAAGTCCAGACTCTTGAATACCCATAGAAAGATGACAATAATATGCCTGAGGACGTGGAATCAAAGATTCCTTGTTCCCTCCCAAAAAATACCTCCTAAAAAATGTGAACACCTAAACCCAAAATCCTAATAACAAACATCGGAGCCACTGAAGTTTCTGTAGTATGAGGTAACACTGAAGTCAGGTCTTACATACAAAAAATCCGAGAGGATTACTTGTGTCCTGCAATCTGGCATCAGAGTATCCGAGTAGCTAAATGAACTTTTAGTGCCAGATTCCCGTCATAACTATCAACAGTACCAGAGTGTTGCTAGAGTCCAGGAATGATCGATTTGCAATATCCACCTAACAAATAGCTCTAATACATGAGGGGTGCTCGAAGCCCTTATCTTATTTAACCGTTAGCAAGACACCCTCTAGATTTTTGGTATTGAGGACACATGTAACCCAGATTCATTATTCATCCTTAGCAAGAGGCATGCGGTTTCTTGTATATGAGGATTTCCATTACCCAGATACCTATTTCCTTCTCAGCAAGACATCAAGACATTTCCTGGTGATGTAGAATTCATGCTGTTTGGATATCAATAGAAAGACTCCCAGAAGTTTCCTGGGGAATTGGAATCCAAGATACCTGGTTCCCTTGTACAAGAAATCCTAACACAGTGGGGACATAGAAGGCTAGATTCCTGATTAAACCTTATCAAGAGGTGTTGTAGACTTCTGTGAATGTGAACTCCAAGAATCCGGATTCCCTTTTCGTTTTCAGGAATATGCCCTGATTTTCCCTGTCGATGTAGATACCAAAACTCTGTATACAAAAAGACTGAAGCCCAGAATTTTACTAGATACGGGGAATCCATGATTCCTGGTTACCTTTAAAAACACTTACTAAACATTTGGCAACTGCAAAACCCTCGGCCCTAATCAAAAGTAAAGGATGAACGTAATTTTGAGAATTACAAGGTTCTCCTTAAAACGAGAGTTACATCCAAATATACCAAGATGATCCTATTTGTCCTAGAATCTGGCCTTAGTTGTCCCGAGGAATCTAACGGACTTGTAGTGCCAGATACCCGTTTACAGCTATCAAGAGGACCAGAATGTTGCTGGAGTCCTGAATTGACTGATTCATAATATTCACATGCTAAATATCTCCAAAACATGAGAAGAGCTCGAAGCCCTGATTGTTGTTTGTCCCGTAGCAAGACGCCCTAAGAATTTTTTCGGATTGAGGACTCGTGTTATACAGATTCCTTATTCTTCCTACACTAAAGGCCGTGTAGTATCCTGTATATGAGGACTCCCTTTCCCCAGATTCCTGTTTCGGAACTCTGATTGTTGTTTAGCCCTTAGCAAGATGCCATGTAGATTTTGTGATTGACGCACCGTGTAAAACAGATTTCTTATTTTTCCTCAGCAAGAGGCCGTGTAGTTTCCTGTAATGAGGACTATTACCCACTTTCCTGCTTCGAATCCCTGAATCTTGTTTAGCCCTTAGCAAGGCACCCTGTAGTTTTTTGGGATTGAGAACACGTGTACCCCAGATTCCTTATTCCTTCTTAGCCATAGGTCGTGTGTTTGCCTTTATGAAGACTTCATTTCCCCAGATTAATGCATTAAAAACCCTGATTCGTGTTTAGCCCTTAGCAAGATGCCCTGAAAATTTTTGTAATTGAGGACACGTTTAACCATATTCCTTATTCTTTCTTAGCAATAGGCAGTGCAGTTTCCTGTATATGAGTAAACCCATTACCCTGATTCCTACTTCAGAAAACGGGTTCTTGGTTACCTCTTATTAAGACGTCCTGTGGTTTTTTGGTATTGATGTCTAGGGCAACCAAAATTCCTTGTTCTTCCTCAGCAAGAGGCTGTGTAGTTTCCTGTATATGAGGACTCCCATTACCTAGATTTCTGTTTCATTCTCAGCAAGGGGCTGAGTCATTTCCTGGTGACTTAGAATTCCAGTTGTTTGGATATCAAGAGAAACACTCCAATAAGGTACTTAGGGAGCTGGAATCCAAGATTCCTGGTTCCCCTTAACAAGAACACCCCAAATGTTGAATCTTCTAAACACAGTGTCACGATTCCCCCAAGCCTGACCACAAGGAATTTCTGTAGTTTGAGGTAACCTGAATTGAGGGATTTTTTTTACCAATATGCCATTTGATTCCAGGGGTATCTGATTATGGTTTCGGATGTTCCTAGGACACAAAAGTATTTATAGGGTCAGATCCTCGATTACAACAATCCAGAGGACCAGGGATTTCCTGGGGATCTCTAATGACAGATTTAGAGTATCACGGAGCTAGTAGCTCTGAAAAACGTATGGACCTTTAAGCCCAGATTGCTGATTAAACCTTATGAAGAGGCACTGTAGATTCTGGCAAATAGGACTCATAGAACCGGATTTCCATTTCGTTCTCAGCAAGATGCCCTGATGTTCCCTCGTGATGTGGACTCTGTATACAAATAGGCAGATGCCCAGAAGTTTCCTAGGGACTTGGAATCCATGAATCCTGATTACCCTTAAGAGTATCTAATAAATATTTGACTACCTAAAAACACCATTCCAATTGAAGGACAAACGGAAGTTTTAGGATTACAAGGTACATCTTAAGACGAGAGTTACCTACAAAATGGTGATAAGATTCTTCGGTTCCTGGAATCTCCCCTTTGTTGTCCCGAGGAGCCCAATGGACTTGTAGGTCCACATTCTCATTTACAACTATCGAGAAGAGCAGGAA
>NW_007256097.1:37541-38453 GCF_000164805.1 Carlito syrichta
TTCAAGAAGAGGAGCAGCAGGCTCCTGGTGATGGTAATGACCGATTTGTGGTACGGATATAGGAATTAGCTCTGAAAAATGTGGGGACAGGGACTCCGAAATTCGTGATTAGCATTTAGAAAAATCCTGTAGGCTTCTAGGTATGAGAACTTCTTTAAGCCAGGGAAAAATTAGCAACTGCCCAGAAGTTTGCTGGTAACATGGAAACTGATTTTCCTTGTTCCACATGGGTAACATGAGTAGAAGCTTTCTAGGGACATAGTGTCTCAGATTCCTGTTTCGTTCTCAGCAATACGACCAGATGTTTCCCAGTGACCTGGAAGTCTAGACCAGTGGCTACCAACAGAAAGACTCCAGAATGTTACTGTGGACTTGGAAACCAAGACTCTACTGCCCTCCCAAAAATATCTTCTAAACATGGTGCAACATCCAAACCCAGAGTGCTAATTCTGAAGAGCTGGGCTACCAGAATTTTTGGAGTAAGATATAACCCTGAACTCAGGGCTTAGATTCAAAAAACCCGAGATGATTACTTGTGTCCTGGAATTTGGCATTAGAAGATCCAGAATCTAAATGTACTTGTAGTGCCATATTTTCGTGTAAACTGTCAAGGGGACCAGAATGTTGCTGGACTTCTGGAATGACTAACACCTAATATTCACAGAGGATGCAGCTCTGAAAAGTTTGGAGACGTCGAAGCCTGGAATCTTTTAGACATTATCAAGATGCCTTGTAAATTTTAGGAACTGAGGACTTGTGTAACCCAGATTCTTTATTCTTCTTTAGCAAGAACCTGTGTAGTATCCTGTATATGAGGACTCCCATTCACAGATTCCTGCCTCGAAATCCTGATTCTTGTTTAGCCCTTAGCAAGAGGCTCAGTAGATTTTTGGGCATTGAGGACTCGTGAAA
>NW_007256098.1:0-3573 GCF_000164805.1 Carlito syrichta
GGGTTGGGCGGATTCAAATGAAAACTTCCTCTCCGGCCTCGGCGGAGCTTGGGGCTTCCCCTCCCCCTCGCTGCAGTGGGGCTCGGCCCCCGCCAGCACGGCGGGGCCGCCCGGGTCGCAGGCGCCCTGGGCGCAAGAGGGGGCAGCTCGTTCTCGATTCCAGACCCGTCGAGGATTTTGGTCATTGATCGCGCTTTGCAAACGTCCCCTCCCGCAGTCATCCGGGGCCCTCACCCACGGCGTGCTTGAAATGGGGGGGGTCAGGTATTGTGTTCACCCGCGTGCAAAAAAGTTTCCAGAGTCCTTCCAGCCTGCTAATCCTGGTTTTATTTTATTTTTTTTTGAGTCGGAGTTCCACTCTTGCCCAGGCTGGGGTGCAGTGCACGCTCCCGGCCACCGCCGCCTCGACGTGCTGGGCTCGGGCGATCCTTCCGCCGGGGCCTTCCAAGGAGCCGGAACCGCAGGCGCGCGCCACCACACCGGCTACTTTTTTGATTTATTGTAGAGACGAGGTCTCACCATGTTGCCCGGGCTGGTGTCGAATCCCGGGTCTCAGGTAATCCTCTTGCCTCAGCCCCCAAAGTGCTAGGATTACAGGCATGAGCCACCACACCTGGCCTAATCCTGGCTTTGAGGCCACCTGTGGGTCCCAGTCTTTATTTCACACCTTGGTGGTACGAGGTTAGTTTAAATCACATTAATTTCCCTGCAGAGACCTTGCCAGAGAGGTTGTTTGAAGCCCCAGCTCCGCCCTGGAAAGGGGCTTCAGCCAAGGATTCCCCAGGAGGGGAAGAGAAAGCGGTCACCTATTACGGCTGGACTTCCTTACATCACTTACCCAGGCCTCAGAGCGGCTCTGTGAAGCAGGTAGGAGCTGCCTCTGAGGCTCAGGAAGAGGAGGCAGAGGTAGGAGGCTGGACCTGGTCCCCTCGACTCTGCCCCTGCCGATCTGAAGGTCGTCACATGCCCCCCTGGGTTCTCAGCTTGGTCCAGGCCAGCCATGCTCCTCCGCGGACTGGTGGGAGGCTGGACCAGAGAGGACGGGAAGGAGGGAAGAAAGGCCTCCGGAGTTATCCTTCCAGCCCCAGGCAGAAAGAAGGCTTCCTAGTGCTCCACCTTCCTCCAGGCTGCCGGCCCAGCTTGCCCAGCTTGCGGAATAGCACATGCCGCCCAGTGACTCTTGACCTCTCCGGAAGACGGGCCTTCAACAAAGGTCCTGCCACAGCAAAGGCTTCCCCCGCCCTGCAACTGCGGGGTGACCGGACATCAAAATTCTCTGTGTACCTAACCCTATGTAAAGGCATTGGACAGTTTGCTACTGGATGCAAGATTTTTCTTATTTGGTTTCCATTGTTTCATTAGTCAAATATTCTCATATTTCATTAACACAGCTCAATAAGTACTTTTTTTTTTTTTTTTTGCTCACTCTGTCGCCCAGGCTGGAGGGCAGTGGCACCCTCCCAACCGCCGTAGCCTCATACCTGCTGGGCTCCGGCCTGGCAATCCTTCCGCCTCAACCTTCCAAGTAGCTGGAACTACAGGCGTGCACCACCAGGCCCAGCTAATTTTTCTTGATTTATTGTAGAGATGGGGGCTCACCAAGGTGCCCGGGCTGGTCTCGAACCTGTGGGCTCAGGGAATTCTCTCACCTCGGCCTCCTAAAATGCGGGATTATAGGTTTGAGCCACTGTGCCTGGCAATAAATATTTCAATTTAAGACCAGGCAGGATGGCTCATGCTTATAATCCCAGCATTTGGGGAGTCCAAGGTGGGGAGATTGCTTGAGTCCAGGAGTTCAAGACCTACCTGAGCAATATAGCGAGACCTCATCTCTACAAAAAATAAAAATATTAGCCAGAGGTGGTGGTGCATGCCTACAGTCCCAGATACTTGGGAGGCTGAAGCAGGAGGATCACCTGAACCCAGGAGTTGGAGGCTGCAGTGAGCTGTGATCATGCTACTGCACTCTAGCCTGGGTGACAGAGTGGGATTCTGACTCACACATACAGAAAGCATCCAACTTAAGAGTAATGTTTAGGCTGAAGAAGTAAATTACCTGTTATATTATGTTAGAAAGGGAGAAGTGATCTCACTCAGAATAAAGTAAAATTTCTGGGGAGGGCACACCTCATCAATAAGGGTACCTGCATGGTGAATATTTGTATACCTCGCCCTGAATTGTACCCCGCAATTTTAAATAAAAAATAAAAATAAAAACAGGAAAAAAAAGTTTCTGAATATATATATTTTTTGAGTTGGAGTCTCACTCTGACACCCATGCTGGAATACAGTGGCACACGCACAGCCACCACAGCCTCGACCTGCTAGGCTCTGGAGATCCTTCTGCCTCAGCCTTTCAAGGAGCTGGAACTGCAGGCACACACCACCATGCCCAGCTAATTTTTTGATTTATTGTAGAGACGATGTCTCGACGAAATGCCCAGGCGGGCTGGTCTTGAACCCGTGGGCTCAGGCAATCCTCTCAACTCACCCTCCCAAAGTGTGGAATTGTAGGCGTGAGCCACCGCACCAGGCCAGTTTCCAAATACTTTTTTTTTTTGAGTTGGAGTCTCACTCTGTCACCCAGACTGGAGTGCAATGGCCAGAGCGGCCACTACAGCCTCGACCCACTGGACTCTGGCGATCCTTCCGCCTCAGCCTTCCGAGTAGCCGGAATTACAGGCATGCGCTACCACGCCCAGCTGATTTTTTGGTTTATTGTAGAGATGAGGTCTCTCTGCCCAGGCCAGTCTCGAACCCACGAGCTCACACAATCCACTCATCTCAGCCTCCCAAAGGCTCGGGATTACAGGCTGAGCCACCGAGCCCGGCTCCAAATACTTTGAGGAAAAATATTTTGGTTTTGAGTTGGAGTCTCACTCTGTCACCCAGACTGGAGTGCGGTGGCCGCTCCCGGTCACCGCTACCTTGACCTGCTGGGCTCCAGCAATCCTTTCGCCTCAGCCTTCCAATTAGCTGAAACTACAGGTGCGCGCCACTACACCTGGCTAATTTTTTGATTTATTGTAGAGATGAGGTCTCGCCAAGTTGCCCATGCGGGTCTCAAACCCGTGGCTCAGGCAATCCACTCACCTCAGCCTCCCAAGGCACAGGATTACAGGCTGAGCCACGGAGCCCGGCTACTTACACATTTAATTGTGTTTGACAATCGGCCCTTTCAAACCTGAACTTGGTTGCATGCATTCTACCCACTTTCCTGAATTTTAATTGTTTAAAATGTCTAGCTACTGAATATGACATTTTGAATTTTTACAAATACTATGTTCACAAGCCAGATTTAAAATTCATAATATGTTAATGTAAACTGCTATCAGAAAAATACACAAATGCGATTATTCTGCTGCTCTTAGGAAAAGGAATGCCAATTCTCTCTTCTTTATGTTGTTTGTTTTTTGGTATTTACAAGCAACGTTTTTTTTTTTTTTTTTTTGAGTTGGAGTCTCACTCGGTCGCCCAGACTGGAGTGCAGGGGCCGCTCCCGGCCACCGCAGCCTCGACCTGCTGGGCTCCGGCGATCCTTCCGCCTCAGCCTTCCGAGTAGCCGGAATTACA
>NW_007256098.1:3645-11288 GCF_000164805.1 Carlito syrichta
CGGGCTCAGGCAATCCACTCACCTCAGCCTCCCAAAAGGCGCGGGATTACAGGCTGAGCCACCGAGCCCGTCTAGCACTTTTACCTCATTATTTAATCATGCCTTTTTATATGTTTTTATTATTTATTTTATTTTTATTTTTATTTTTTTGAATCGAAGTCTCACTCTGTCGTCAGACTGGAGTGCAGTGGCCGCTCCTGGCCACCACAGCCTTGACCTGCTGGGCTCCAGCGATCCTTTCATCTCAGCCTTCCAAGTAACTGGAGCTACAGGTGCGTGCTACCACGCCTGGCTAATTTTTTGATTTATTGTAGAGATGAGGTCTCGCCAAGTTACCCAGGTGGGTCTCGAACCCGTGGGCTCAGGCAATCCACTCATCTCAGCCTCTCAAGGCGCGGGATTACAGGCTGAGCCACCGAGCCCGGCTCATCCCTTTTTATTTTTAATTTTTGTAGAGACAGGGGTCTTGCTGTGTTGCCCAGGTTGGACTCGAACTCCTGGTTTCAAGCACTCTTCCTGCCGAGGCTTCTGGAGTAGCTGGGATTACAGGTGTTCACCACGGCACCCAACTCATCGTGTCTCTTTATCATAGCTGACTCTGATGGTATGCTGGCGGATATACAAATTAATGTAGTCTTTGGAACTTAGAAATAAAACTACGAAAAAACCATTTTATAAGGTGGTCGATGCATTTTTCCTTTTAATATCTTTCCTCAGTATAAGTGGACTCCATTACCATAAATATTCCAGTGATACAAGATCCTAATGATTTAGATTTATAACCTAGTAACGTTTTATTTCTGTGTTAAATGGAGGTTATATTTAAAACTTAATAAATAAGTCGGGCTCAGTGACTCAGCCTGTAATCCTGTGCCTTTGGGAGGCTGAGGTGAGTGGATTGCTTGAGCCCATGGGTTCGAGACCCTCCTGGGCAACTTGGCGAGACCTCATCTCTACAATAAGTCAAAAATTAGCCGGGCGTGGTAGCGCGCGCCTGTAGTTCCAGCTACTTAGAAGGCTGAGGTGGAAGGATCGCGGGAGCCCAGCAGGTCGAGGCTGCGGTGGCCGGGAGCGGCCACTGTACTCCAGTCTGGGTGACAGAGTGAGACTTAAACTCAAAAAAAAAAAAAAAATTAATAAATATATGTAAATATAATCACACACAAATGTCTCATAATTTTAATTATCCTGTACATCAAATCAATTCTCTTAATATAACAGTTTTATCCCTTCTTGCTCGCCAGATAAGCCATCATGGGAAAAATAATTCTACAAATATGATTATCAATCAAAAAGTTTCAATCATATTCAGATCCCTTAAGGACCATATATCCAAGTCCACAATTAGTAGAAAGGCAAATATAATAACTGTAGAAACATTTTAGACACAGCTCATTCTATGACTAAATATATTTAGAAGGAAAATGTTTCTCTTTTTTTTTGAGCCAGAGTCTCACTCTGTCACCCCCGCTGGAGTGCAGTGGCATGCTACTCACGGCCACCCCAGCCTTGACCTCGTGGGCTCAGGTAATCCTTTGACCTCAGCCTTCCAAGTAGCTGGAACTACAGGCACACACCACCACGCCGGGCTAATTTTTTTCATTTATTGCTGAGACGAGGTCTCGCCACGTAGCCCAGGCTGGTCTTGAACCTCTGAGCTCAGGCAATCCTCTCACCTTGGCCTCCCAAAGTGCTGGGATGACAGGTGTGAGCCACCATGCCCAGCCTGGAAAATGTTTCTTTTGTCAACCTGTCTCAATAAAGATAACACAACATCACAAAGGAAAATATTTCTAGATTTGACTGTGTAAAAATTTAATTTTGCCGGGTTTGGTGGCTCAGCCTGTAATCCCAGCACTTTGGGAGCCCGATGCTAGAGGATTGCCTGAGCCCGCGGGTTTGAGACCCACCTCAAGTTGGTGAGACCTCGTCTCTACAATAAATCAAAAATTAGCCAGGCGTGGTAGCGAGTGCCTATAGTTCTGGCTACTTGGAAGACTGAGGCGGAAGGACCATGGGAGCCCAGCAGGTGGAGGCTGCGGTGGCTGTGAGTGTGTCACTGCACTCCAGCCTGGGCGACAGAGTGAGACTCCAACTCAAAAAAATAAAATAAAATATTAGGAGCTCTGAAAGATCAGAGGAACACTTAACAGGAAAATAAGCAAAAGACGAGACAAGCTGTTCATAAAACAAGAAGCATAATGAACTTCTCAGCCATGGATACAGTAAAACATTCGGTCAACAAATATTCATTGAGCACATCCTATCTGCCAGACACTGATCTCAGCACAAAGCAGACACAAATCCTTGTTCTCGGGGAGCTTATATTTCAGCGGGGTTTGGAGGGACACAGGCAAAATGAATAAGACAGTGATACAGTATTTTGGAGGGTACTAAATGTTCTCACATAAGTTGTGGAAGAAAGAGAAAACTGTTTTATGTCAACCAGGTATCGAAGAAGGTCTCGTTGAGAAAGTCACATTTGGGCAAAGGTGCAAAGGAGATGAGGGAGCTGGCCGTGCAGATATCCACAGGAAAAGCATTTCAGGCAGCAAGCACAGCAGGTGCAAAGGCCCTGAGGCAGGAGTATGTGTGGAATGTTCAAATGAGAACAAACAAAGCCAGTGTTTCCAAAAGCGGGTGGGTGGAGGCCAGAGTGGTAGAAATTTCTATGAGAGAGATGATGGGGCAGAGAGGTTGCTGAATCTATGAAGCTTGAAAACAATTGTGGACTTTGGTTTTGGTTTTGACTCTGAGATGAGATGCCACTGGCAACACTGAGCACAAATAAGACAATATTTGACTCCCTTTTTATTTACTTATTATTTTGAGTTGGTGACTCACCGTGTCACCCAGGCTGGAGTGCAGTAGCACGCTTATGGCCACCGCAGCCTCAATCTGCTGGGTTCAGGCCATCCTTCCGCCTCAGCCTTCCAAGTAGCTGGAACTACCGGCATGCACCCACATGCCCGGCTAATTTTTTGATTTATGGTAGAGACGAGGTCTCGCCACGTTGCTCGGGTTGGTCTTGAATTCATGGGCTCAGGCAATCCTCTCACCTCGGCAATCCCAAAGGGCGGGGATTACAGGCTTGGGCCACTGCACCCGGCCGACTCCCTTTTTAAAGGACCCTCTGGTTGTTGGTTGGAGAACAAGCTTCAGGCTTAGGGAAACTCAGCACTTGAAAACAAGTCCATTTTCCACTCAGTGGATTGTCACATTTTTTTTTTTTGAGTTGGAGTCTCACTCCGTCGCCCAGACTGGAGTGCAGCAGCGTGCTCCCAACCTCCGCAGTCTCAACCTGCTGGGCTCTGGCGATCCTTCTGCCTCAGCCTTCCAAGGAGCTAGAACTACAGGCATGTGCTACCACGCCGAGCTCATTTTTTATTTATTGTAGAGATGAGGTCTCGCCAAGTTGCCTGGGCGGGTCTCGAACCCATGAGCTCAGGCAATCCACTCACCTCAGCCTCCCAAAGCGCTGGGATGACAAGCTGAGCCACCGAGCCCAGTCTGCAAATATTTTTTAAAGCAGGTCATGAATCAGTAAACCCAACATGGTTGTATCTGTGTAATTATCACCATTGGTAATTATTATTATTATTTTTTAGTTGGGGTTTTTAATCTGTTGCTCAGACTAGAATGCAGTGGCACAATCATGGTTCACTGCAGCCTCCACCTCCTGGGCTCAAGTGAACCTTCCGCCTCAGCCTCCAAAGTAGCTAGGACTACAGGTGCATGTCACCATGACCAGTAAACTTTCTTAAATTTTTTTTTTTAAATAAAGACAAGGTCTCACTATGTTGCCCAGGCTAGTCTCGAACATTTGGGCTCAAGCAATCCTCCCGCCTCAGCCTTCCGAGTAGCTGGAACTACAGGCACTAAGTGCTTAACCAAAGTGCTAAGGTTACAGGCATGAACCACCACACCCAGCCCATAAGTTTTATATATATATATATATTTTTTTTTTTTTTTTTTTGAACCTCACTCTTGTCACCCAGGCTGGAGTGCAGTGGCACACTCACAGCCACCGCAGCCTTGACCTGTGGTAAGGCGATCCTTGCTGGTAAGGCGATCTTTCCGCCTCAACCTTCCAAGGAGGTGGAACTACAGACACACGCCACCACACCCACCTAGTTTTTGTGATTTATTGTAGAGACAAGTTCTCACCAAGCTGCCCGGGCTGGTCTCGAACCCCCGGGCTCTCAAAGTGCTGGGATGACAGGCTGAGCCACTGCACCAGGCCAGGAATATATATGTATATATTTTATGCAGTATTTATTAAGCGAATAGAAAAGCTCCCAGAGCATGAAGGGATCTGAGGGGATTGCCAGTAATATTTTTAAGATGTGTGAGGAACTAGAATAGTTTGTCAGGGGATTTATGAGGAAGTCACATTGGCAGACAACCTTGATACGGTCTGAGCCTACGCTCAGAGCCAGTTGAAGGATACCTCAGTTGCTGACTCTCATGCAACCTTTAGAGATTTTTTTTCTTTTGAGTCAGAGTCTTACTCTGTCGCCCAGGCTGGAGTGCTGTGGCACACTCACAGTCACCCTAGCATCAACCTCTGTGCTCCAACGATTCTTTCACCTCAGCCTTCCTAGTAGCCGGAACTACAGGCGTGCACCCCCACGCCCGGCTAATCTTTGATTTATGGTAGAGACCAGGTCTTGCCAAGTTGCCTGGGCTGGTTTCGAACCCGCAGGTTCAGGCAATCCCCTTGCCTCAGCCTCCCAAAGTGCTGGGATGTCAGGCTGAGCCACCAAGCCCGGCCATCTTTAGAGATTTAATTGGCTTCTCTGTGCCTCAGATTCATAATCAGTAAAATGAGAATAACAACGTCCTTATTTTGGTCTTTGGTTTGGTGATCGCAACCGCGTTAAGTTTTTGGACACAACGGTGCCAAGCAAATGCAGTTCTTCCTTGCCCCAAATATTAGACCTTGTTTAACTCAGCCTTCATTACCCCTTCTTCCTTGTTACCTAAACAAGGACTTTGGTTCAAGGATCGTCCTCAGGGAAAGAGGTCCAGTCTCAGGTCGGGGAGGACCCGGTGGTCAGAGTCGATCAATCATGGTGGGGCCATTCCCCTCGCCTGGGATCACTTTAGCCGTAGACAGGTCATATAGGCCACGGAGATGAGGCAGAAAGTCTACTGGGTGGCTTTTGGGAAAAGGTTCTTCACCTTGAAAAGAAACCCACAAAAAAAAAAAAAGACCATCTCGGCTGGGCTCTGTGGCTCAGCCTGTCATCCCAGCACTTTGGGAGGCCGAGGCCGGGGGATTGCCTGAGCCCACAGGTTCAAGACCCACCAGGGCAACTTGGCCAGACCTGTTCTCTACAATAAATCAAAAATTAGCCAGGTGTGGTGGCACGCACCTGTGGTCCCAGCTCCTTGGAAGGCTGAGGCGGAAGGATCGCCAGAGTCCAGCAGGTCAATGCTGAGGTGGCCTAAGCATGAGCTGCCCTCCATCCTTGGCAGCAGAGTGAGACTCCAATTTAAAAAAAAAAAAAAGCCGGGCTCGGTGGCTCAGCCTGTTATCCCGCACCTTTGGGAGGCTGAGGTGAGTGAATTGCCTGAGCCCGCGGGTTCGAGATCCGCCTGGCAACTTGGCAAGACTTCATCTCTACAATAAATCAAAAATGAGCGGGGTGTGGTAGCGCATGCCTGTAGTTCCAGCTCGGAAGGCTAAGGTGGAAGGATCGCCGGAGCCCAGCAGGTCGAGGCTGCGGTGGCCAGGAGTGGCCACTGCACCCCAGTCTGGGTGACAGAGTGAGACTCCCACTCAAAAAAATTAAAAATTAAAAAAAAAGACCATCTCTTCTTCCACTGGACTTCTATACGGGGTTCGGAAATTAAGTTCGCGAACCATCCTAGAAAGAGTGCTCCATACCCCATGGCTGAATATCATTACAGTCACCTTGGAGGTCTTCCCCTTGGGAAGTCATGCACCGACACCAGCACCTAGTCCATCTGTCAAAGCCGTGTTGGAACTCTTTTTCTGGAATGGCCATCAGAGCTGTCTTCGTGTTACCCTGGATGTCCTGAATGTCATCAGATGTCTTCCTTTCAATATTTCCTTTATCTTCTGGTAAAGAAAAAAGTCAACCAGGCACAGTGGCTCAGTCTATAATCCCAGCACTTTGGGAGGCCGAGGAGAGAGAATTGTCTGAGCCCTGAGACCAGCCTGGGCAACTTGGTGAGAACTCGTCTCTACAATAAATCAAAAATAAACCAGGTGTGGTAGCATACACCTGTAGTTCCAGCTACTTGGAAGGCTGAGGCGGAAGGATCGCCTGAGCCCAGCAGGTTGAGGCTGCAGTGGCTGAGAACGTGCCACTGCCCTTCAGCCTGGGCGACAGAGTGAGAATCTGACTCAAAAAAAAAAAAAAAGAAAGAAAAGAAAAAAAATCATTAAGGGCCAGATTAGGGGAGTAGGGAGGATATTCCAATACAGTTTTTTGAACAGTGCTGCCAAGGTAAGTACGTGGTGTCAAGTTCACAAACTTAATGGTTAGACCTCAAAAAATTACAGCGATGGTTCTGATGGCCATTCCAGAAAGAGAGTTCTAGCATTGCTTTGACGGCTAAACTAGGCGCTGGTGTCGGTGCATAGCTTCCCAAGGGGAGGACTTTGAAGGTGACCTCAGTGATATTTAGCAATGAGGTGTGTAGCACCTTTTCTAGGATGCATTTGTGAACCTAATTGTTGAACCGCGTATCTATAATTTTTTATAAAGAGACAGGGTCTCGCTATGTTGCCCAGGCTTGTTTCAAATTCCTGACTTCAAGCAGTCCTCCCACTTCAGCCTCCCAAAGTGCTGAGATTACAGACGTGAGCCACCTCTCCAGGCCCCCCTGGACTTTTCTAGCCTGAACGTGGTAGCTGGGAATTCTGTGGCCCTATGTGGACAAAACTGACCCCGTGAAGATGTGGCAAGGAGAAGCAGTCCAAGGAGCCTTCTCAGGGCTTCGGATTGCCCAGCCTCGAAGCTGCCCCAGTGAGGACTTCCTGTCACGTGGGATAGCACACTGTCTCCATTGTTTCAGCCAGCGACTTGGCCAGGCTCATCCTGATAGATTTCCATCAGGCTCTTCCTGCTGGAAGAGTCCTGTTTCTTACCCTATTTCGGCCAAGTTCTGTTCTCTCCATCAGCGTTGGTAGAATCAGTAGACACAACATAAAATAAGAAGTAAGATTTTGAAAACGATAACTAAATATTTCCCCCGAAAATAACTTAGAAAGGTCATTTTCTCAGCAGGGCGTGGTGGCTCACACTTATAATCCCAGCACTTTGGGAGGCCAAGGTGAGAGGATTGCCTGAGCCCACGGGTTTAAGACCAGCCTGGGCAATTTGGCGAGACCTCATCTGTACAATAAATCAAGAAAAATTAGCCAGATGTGGAGGCTATTTGGAAGGCTGAGGTGGAAGGATCACCTGAGCCTAGCTGGTCAAGGCTTCAGTAGCCATGATTGTGCCACTGTACTCCAGCCTGGTCGACAGTGAGACTCTGACTCCAGAATAAAATAAAATAGTCATTCTCTCACATTTAAGGGGCGGGGAGAGACCATGGCAAAGGGCTGGTCTTTAAATTGGCTTTCTTTTTTTTTTTTCAGTTGGAGTCTCACTCTGTCGCCCAGA
>NW_007256098.1:11519-13139 GCF_000164805.1 Carlito syrichta
ATCCACTCACCTCAGCCTCCCAAGGCGCGGGATTACAGGCTGAGCCACCGAGCCCAGCTTCAACTTTGATCCATAACACCCAGCACAGGTGTTCAGCAAGCTTGCCATAGAGTGAAGGGAGTTAACATGGCCTAAGACATCATACATTACTACCTGTTGTTACACACAAAAGTTATACACATCACAAGACTTGTGATTACCTTGACACTCTATTATTCACACCTGTGACTAGCAAGCAAAGGGAATGAATGGGAATTTACCTCTCTCAGTTAATTGGACACAGTCTGCAGGGAAGTTAAGGATCCTTTTGAGTGACTTACTGGGGTGCACAGGAGATAAGGAGAAGCGCCCCTTTGGTGAACTCTCAGGAATGTGGGTACTTGCAGGAGCGCTCAAACCCTTGCCATGCCCTTCTCTAGGGGTTGTGGCAATGTGGATGGACCATAGCGGGTCTCTATATCAAAATCTCAGTTGTATATCTGGAAAAGGGGGGTGATAGCATGTACTTAAACTAGCAGGATAGATTATTACAAGGATTAAATAAAACAGGACACACAAAACATCGTGCCCGGCAGGTCATCAGAGTCCGTGGATGCTCGCTAGTGTGATTACATACGAGGGTAGTGTTTCTGTGTTTGAACACATCCTCAGCACCAAGGGAGCAACATGCCGCCTGTGACCCTGGAGGTGATCCAGGTTTACAGGACAAGGGAGAGGAGAGAACACAAGATGTGTCCCATCACTAGATCTGCCTAGGACGCACCAGGGAACAGGCAGAGGTGTTTCAGCAAGAACACACCTGGTGGGAGCACTCCAAAATGAACCCACGTCTTGATGTCTCTGTCCTCCTAGATTTAGTCCTTGCCTCCTGCCTTTTCTCATTACTGTGATAAGAACGGGCCAAAGGGAACACGCGCAGCTGATGAGAAAGTCCCTGACACTCTCAAGCCTCTTCCTCGCCTTCTATCTTCAAAACCCTTGGAGTTAACTCCCTTCGGTGTTAATTACTTGTCTCCTTTAAAAGATAAAGAAACTAAACAGACAGATGGCAGAGACAAACCTCCAGTCTGGGAGCCTGAAGGGAGGAAGAAGGATGGGAGCAGTATTTATTTAGCTGTGAGGCTTTCTTTCTTTTTTCTTTTTTTTTGAGTAGGAGACTTACTCTGTCGCCCAGGCTGGAGTGCTGTGGCACACTCACGACCACCCCAGCCTCGACCTGCTGGGCTCCGGAGATCCTTCCGCTTCAGCCTTCCAAGTAGCTGGAACTACAGGTGTGTGCAACCACACCCGGCTCATTTTTTTTGACTTATTGTAGAGACTAGGTCTTGCCAAGTTGCCCAGGTTGGTCTCGAACCTGTGGGCTCAGACAGTCCCCTCACCTCGGCCTCCCAAAGTGCTGGAATTGCAGACTTGAGTTACTGTGCCGGGCCTCTTTTTTCCTTTTAAAGACTGGATCTCGCTACGTTGTCCAGGCTGGCCTCGAACCCCTGGGCTCAGCATGCCACGTACTGGGACTACAGGCATGGGCCACCACACCCAGGTGACATTTCTGTACAAAGATGTTTCTTCTCCATTTCCACCACTTCACTTGACTAGACTTAATTTTAAAAAAAGATGGCA
>NW_007256098.1:13538-14784 GCF_000164805.1 Carlito syrichta
CACGCCCGGCTAAATGATAACTTTTTTTAAGCGACCACTTTCTGGGGGCTCCTGGACCCTGGCGATCCTTCCACTCGGTCTCCGGAGAGCTGGGACTGCAGGCATGCGCCACCACACCTGGCTGTTTTTTATTTTTATTTTTTGTAGAGATGAAGTCTTGCTGTGCTGCCCAGGCTGGTCGTGAGCTTCTAGACTCAAACCATCCTCCTGTCTCAGCCTCCCAAAGTGCTGGGATTACAGGCGTGAGCCATCACGCCCAGCCAGCCATTACCCTTTGAAAGGAAGTGCCTACAGAAGCCTAGAATAAACTTCGTCTAGCGTAGTCTGTTTGCCTCAGCATCACCATTTTTGCTTAGATTTTACCCCTGACACACTTTGAATCTAGCACAGGATACACATAGATAAGATACATTTCCGACTGGTTTTAGGTTTTAGGAAGCATCCAGGCATTCTACTGCAGGCCAAGCTGGTGGCCTTCCCCACCCCCTGGGCAAATCTCCATCAGATGCAGGACAAGGACAGAGCCATAGAATGATAATAGATCACCTTTTAGTCAAGGAGTTTGTGGATTGCAAATGTCTGACAAGTCTCTTGCAGGAAAACCCCCTCCTCTTGTCTCTTCCCCTCTAGCCCACCACCTGAGGGCATGAGATGCCAGCGTCTGGTGACCTCAAGATCTAAGACTTCTGTGACTAACCTACCCCTCTGCCTGCTGTCCATCACCTGACATCAGTACCTGTGCTTACCTGCCCCTTGGAGATGACATGGAACAGACCACCCCCCACCCAATCACTTTAATGACCTTCCTCTATCGGAGGGAAATGGTTAAAAGTTCTCAACCAGGAGCAGACGTTTTACCTACGGCCTTGCTGAGCTATGGTGTGGCCCTGTGCTCTTGGAGCTATGGCCAGGCCATGTTTTCTTAAGCTTTGGCCCCCTCCTCTACCTTAGGGGGGTGACTCTACTCTTTCTAAAGGAACTGTATTTTCCAATCTGACTTTTGTGCAATTCTTTGCATCTTTCATGCAGCATCAAATCGCACACCAGGCACCCCATACCCCCCGCAGGTCTGACCTGACATCCTGGAGGCCCCACTGGGAGTGTGGGACCCTAATGCACTTTAATATTACAAGGAGGCCAGGCTCGGTGGCTCAGCCTGTAATCCCGCACCTTGGGAGGCTGAGGGGAGTGAATTGCCTGAGCCCGCGGGTTCGAGATCCACCTGGGCAACTTGGCAAGACCTCAT
>NW_007256098.1:14804-15659 GCF_000164805.1 Carlito syrichta
CTGCACTCCAGTCTGGGTGACAGAGTGAGACTCCAACTCAAAAAAAAAAAAAAATGGCAGTAACTACTAGAATAGTTTCAATAAGACCTGAATGGATACAAATCTAACATGATCCTGATTTGGGCACTTTGGGAGGTAATAATGGAATCCAGAGAAGACGAAGGGACCAAGAAGAAAAAATAGGGCACATCTATGTCTAAAAGCTTGTCTTCCCTTAGAAATCTACATAGAACAAGAGCAAAAATATATCAGAGCCACAATGAGCTCAAGACTGAGAAACTAGATATAGTAACACTAGTTGAAAAACTCATGATTTTAACTTCATAAATTAAAAATATCCTACCTCACACACAACTGAAATGTTGTCTAGCAATGTTCACTGGCAATTTCCACTCACTGCCATGGCCAACATACGGGTCACAGTTAGAAACTGATTCTCACTGGGCACAGTGACTCCTGCCTATAATCCCAGCACTTTGGGAGGCAGAGGTGAGAAGATTGCCTGACCCTACAGGTTCGAGACCAGCCTGGACAACTTGGCGAGACCTCATCTCTACAATAAATCAAAAAATTAGCCAGGCATGGTGGCACGCGCTTATAGTCCTAGCTAATTGGAAGGCAGAGAGGCAGAAGGATTGCCTGAGCCCCGTTGGTCGAGACTGCGGTGGCCATGAGCATGTCACTGCACTCCATCCTGGGCAATAGAGGGAGACTCTGACTCAAAAAAACAAGCAAAAAAACAAACGAACACACAAACATGTATTCTTATGATTTAAGCCAAGCTAAAAAGATGGTTGTGGCCGGGCTCGGTGGCTCAGCCTGTAATCCCGTGCTTTGGGAGGCCGAGGTGAGTGA
>NW_007256098.1:15684-32858 GCF_000164805.1 Carlito syrichta
CTCATCTCTACAATAAATCAAAAAAATTAACTGGGTGTGGTAGCGCGTGCCTGTAGTTCCAGCTACTCGGAAGGCCGAGGCGAAAGGATCGCCGGAGCCCAGCAGGTCAAGGCTGTGGTGGCCGGGAGTGGCCATTACACTAAAGTCTGGGCGACAGAGTGAGACTCCAACTCAAAAAAAAACAAAAAAAAGATGGTTGCATGTGGGAGAACCAAAGCGGTGGAAAATTCGAGCTTCCCTCAAGTGAGAAAAACAAAACTTGAGCATTTGAATCTTCCTGGCAAAGACACAGGACTCCCAAAGGGCATTGGAAGAGAAAACTTAATGAGGTGGGTTGTTCCTCAAATCCTTGAGAAGCTTACTGAGTAAACACACTGTTTGCCCTCATTAAAGTACTAGTTTATGCATGTCCAGTGAAAGAAATTCTACAGGGAAAAAAATGGCGCAGTTGTTGTTGTGTGTGTGTTTCTTTGTGTGTTTGTTTAGACAGAGTCTTGCTATGTCACCCAGGCTCCTCTCAAACTCCTGGCTTCATGCAATCCTCCTAAGTAGCCAGGACTACAGACACACACCATCACACTTCGCTAATTTTTTCTTTTTTTGAGTTGGGGTCTCACTCTGGTGCCCAGGCTAAAGGTCGTAATTTTTTTTTCTTTTTTTTTTGAATTGGAGTCCCACTCTGTCACCCAGACTGGAGTGCAGTGGCCGCTCCCGGCCACTGCAGCCTCAACCTGCTGGGCTCCAGCGATCCTTCCACCTCCAGCGAGCCTTCCTAGTAGCTGCGACTACAGGCACGCGCTACCACGCCTGGCTAATTTTTTTTGATTTATTGTAGAGATGAGGTCTCGCCAAGTTGCCCAGGCGGGTCTCGAACCCGTGGGCTCAGGCAATCCACTCACCTCAGCCTCCCAAGGCACAGGATTACAGGCTGACCCACCGAGCCCGGCAAAGGTCATAATTTAAAAAAAATTTTTGTAGCGACAAGGTCTCCCTATGTTGCCCAGGCAGGTCTTGAATTCCTGGACTCAAGTGATCCACCCACCTTGGTCTCCCAAAGTGCTGGGATTACAAGCATGCGCCATCAGCTCAGACCGATCCTTCTTAAGACATACGAATAGAGGCCCAGTGGTGGTGTCAGAAGTTCTTTCTTTCTTTCTTTTTTTTGAATCAGAGTCTCACTCTGTTACCCACTACTCTACCTGGTGGGCTCTGGCGATCCTTCCACCTCAGCTCTCCAAGTAGCTGGAACCACAGGCACGTGTCACCATGCCCGGCTAATTTTTAAAAATTATTGTAGAGACAAGGTCTCACCAAGTTGCCCAGGCTGGTCTTGAACCCTTGAGCTCCGGCAGTCCTCTCGCCTCGGTCTTCCAAAGTGCTCAGATGACAGGTGTGAGCCACTGCACCCAGCTACAGCTTCAGAATTTCTATGGTGGCCTTTGTGGCCCTTAAACTGAGCTGCACACGTAGTACGTGTCATGGAAGGGGAGAATCGCGGATGGAGACGTTTGCAACGGTGCAACCTCCCTCGCTGCTGTGCCATCCGTCTCTGGTTACGCTAAGTACTGAGACCCAACCATGTGCCTAGACCACGGAGACTGGGTGAGACACCAAGGAGGAGGAAGACAGGTTTCTGCCCTCCAACAATGTCGGATGCAGTTGAGGAGAAAAACATGCCCCGTATTCCTAATTTAGTTGATGAGAACATATACCCCATGGAACAATCACATCATAGTGACAGAGAGACTGTGATGAGCCGATCAACAAGCCAGTGAAGAACATGTCAAAATATCTGGCATAACCACATAGTGGTGTGTGTGTATAGTTCCAGCTACTTGGAAGGTTGAGGCGGGAGGATCGCCGAAGCCCAGCAAGGTCGACCCTGGGGTGGCCATGAGCGTGCCACTGTGCTTCAGTCTGGGCAACAGAGTGAGGCTGACTCAAAACACACACACACACACACACACACACACACACACACACACACACACACACATCTGACAGAGACCAGAAGAATGTGGCCAGATGTGGGGAGGGAAGCCTTTGGAGGAGGTGTGATCCAGTTTGAGTCCTTAAGGAGGTGAGAGGAAGAGAATAGAAGGTAGTTCAGGGAGCGGAGGTTGGGCATGGGACTCACGTCTTTAATTCCAGCACTTTAGGAGGCCGAGGCAGGAGGATCCCTTGAGCCCAGGAGGTTGAGGCTTCAGTGAAACGTGATTGAGCCACTGCATGCTGGCCTGAGCAATAGAGTTAGACCCTAACTCAAAAAAAAAGGAGAGAGAAGAGAGGGAGGGAGAGAGAAGGAAGGAGAAAGAGAGAGACAGAGAAGGGAAGGAGGGAGGAAAAGGAGAAAGGGGGGAAAGAAAAAATCCAGGGAGAAAAAGAAAGGTCACTAGTAAAACCTCAAGTTACTCTATCTGCAAGCTGAATCACACACTTAGAATGGAGAAAAATCAAGCCAGGTGGGGTGGCTCAGGCCTGTCATTCCAGCACTTTGGGTGGTGGAAGCAGGAGGATTGCCTGAGCCCAGGAGTTCGCGACCAGCCTGGGCAACATGGCAAGACCACGCCTCTACAATAAATAAAAAAATTAGCCGAGTATGGGGGCGCACGCCTGTAGTTCCAGCTACTTGGAAGACTGAGGCGGAAGGATGGTCTGAGCCCAGCAGGTCAAGGCTGCAGTGGTTGTGAGCGTGCCACTGCACTCCAGCCTGGGCGACAGAGTGAAACTCCTATTCAACAACAACAGCAAAAAGAATGGAGAAAAACTGAGCAGGTAGGTGAAGGCCAAGGGCTCTAAGAATACACGGAGGAGTTAAGACTGTATTTGCAAGGAAGTTGGGAACCAGCAGAGTCCACATGACATGAAGTGGGCGTGCTTAGTGGAGCTGTGTTGCAACACCCACGGAGAGGTGTAGCCAAACACGCTCTGGCCTCTCTGTGCAACTTCCTGCAGTTCAAGGAGACACTTGCAGACATCGGGAAGCAGAACTCCAACCCAGGAGCGCTGCCGTGGTTCTGGGGGACTGAGGGGGCGCTGAAGAAGCAGCGGGCAAAGGCAGTGGAATTGGAGAAAAGGCATGCAAGAGTATTTAACACACATGCACGCGGCGTTCAGACGAAGACCAAGATACAGGGAGATTGTCTGTTTTTATGCTTGAGTTGAACAAAGGGTGGATGACCGTGGAGGAATAGGATTGGATAAAAAGGGTCAGATTGAATTTTTTTTTTTTTTTTTAATTGGAGTCTCACTCTGTCGCCCCAACTGGAGTACAGTGGCACACTCCCGGCCACTGCAACCTCGACCTGCTGGGCTCTGGCAATCCTTCCCCCTCAGCCTTCCAAGTAGCTGGAACTACAGGCACGCGCTAACACGCCTGGCTGATTTTTAAATTTATTGTAGAGATGAGGTCTCGCCAAGTTGCCCAGGCTGATCTCGAACCCACAGGCTCAAGCAATCTTTTCGCCTCAGCCTCCCAAAGTGCTGGGCTGACAGGTGTGAGTCACCATGTCCATCCCAGTAGCTCAGATAATTTCTGTTTTTTGTTTTTTTTTTTGAGTTGGAGTCTCACTGTGTCGCCCAGGCTGGAGTGTAGTAGCATGCTCATGGCCACAGCAGCCTCGACCTGCTGGTTCAGGTGATCCTTCCGCCTCATTCTTCCAAATAGCTGGAACTACAGGTACATGCTACCATGCCCGGCTTATTTTTTGATTTGTTGTAGAGATGAGGTCTCACCAAGTTGCCGGGCTGGCTTTGAACCCCTGAGCTTAGGCAATCCTCTCGCCTCTGCCTACCAAAGTGCTGGGATGACAGGCTTGAGCCACTGCGTCCAGCCGATAATTTATTTATGGTCAGTGTTTACGCAGAAAGGCAGGGGTAAGTGAGAGTTCTATTTTTAGGTGTTATGGCTGGCTTTGGGGACGGGGGCTCTGGTTTCTGTGACCCACCTTAAGGACGAGGGGTTCTGATATCTATGATCAGCCTTGGAGGAGAACGGACCTGAGAGACTGGAGGCAGGGGAAGGCCAGAGAAAAACTGGCCTCTGAGGCCTGCCTCTTGGGGTGTTGTTCTTTGAGCCCTGTTGGTCAGCAGCAATCAAACACAGTTCAGTCTTCCACTAAACTCACAAGGTTCGTGTGACGTGGGCAGTGTGGGGGAGGAAGAAACGTTTCCCTCCACCCTCTTAGGTTCTGTGAATGGGGACTACAAGTTAAACAGACAAAAGACAGGAAGAAAAGGGTTTGTCACACATGTGTGTGGGAGCGTCACAAAAAAGGCATGCGTGTACGGAGAGGCAGATATTCCCCAGGGCTTAGTTATCACTCCCACACACTGTGGAGAAGCTGGTTTTAGACTTCTGGGGATGGGGGTAAGAGGAGGCTGTGGGGGGAACAGTTATGGGAAGGTGACTAGGAAATGCACAATATATAAGGGTTGTTTAGGCCAGGCACGGTGGCTCACACCTGTAATCCCAGAACTTTGGGAGGTTGAGGTTAGAGGATAGCTTGAACCCAGGAGCTCATGACCAGCCTGGGCAACTTAGCAAGACCTTGTATCTACAACACAACAATAATAATATTTTAGCCAGGTGTAGTGGTGGCACCCGTAGTCCCAGCTACTCAGGAGGCTGAGGCAGAAGGATCACCTGAGCTCAGAAGGTGAAGGCCGCGGTGAACCGTGACCGTGCCACTGCACGGCAGCCTGGGCAGCAGAGTGAGAGCCCGGCTCTCAAGAGAATAAAGGAGGGTTGTTGTGTTGTTTAGTAAGATTTGTTATGAAGAATCAAGTCATCTCAGATGGTAAGCATTGTGTGTGTGTGTACACACACACAAGTAGGCATTCTCCTCTTCCTGACACAGGAGAGGACACCTTTACAAATGAAAATGTCTGCAGGACCGGTGGCCTGTGACTGTAGTCCCAGCTATTTGGAGGCTGAGGAGGGAGGATTGCTCGAGCCCAGGAGTTGGAGACCAACCTAGGCAGCATATTGAAACCTCCACACGCACCGCCATCCCATCCCTCCAAAAGAAATGTCCTTATCCATGTACGTTTTCTTTGCAGGCCGGGCTCGGTGGCTCAGCCTATCATCCCAGCACTTTGGGAGGCCGAGGCGAGCACATTGCCTGAGCCCGCGGGTTTGAGATCAGCCCGGCCAACTTGGCAAGACCTCGTCTCAACATTAAATCAAAAATTAGCCAGGCAGGGTGGTGCACGTCTATAGTTCCGGCTACTCGGAAGGCTGAGGCGGAAGGATCCCCGGAGCCCAGCAGGTCAACGGTGGAGGGTAGCTGTGAGCATGCCACTGAGCTCCAGCCTGGGCGACAGAGTGAGGCTCCAACTCAAAAGAATTTTTTTCTTTGCAAAAGGGAAAGGCATGTTCTGTTGTTAGAGCTTTTCCCGAGTCTGCCGTTCCTCCATTGCCTTCAGCTCACATCGAGGGGGTGTCAGACTCCGATCCCCTACAGCAGCACGTTGGAAACAGCAAAACCACCAACAGTCTCCAGGCGTCGGCCGCAGCCCTTTCTGCTTCCTTTACCTGCTGCCATCTGTGGCCTCTCAAGTGAGGGAGAGCTGTCCCCCTGGGCTCTGTCCTAGGAGTTGCCCCTTGTAACAGAAAAAGACGCATCCATATTCCTTACGCCAATGTGTCCTCGCCTCCCCAGACAGAATGCACATTCAGGCTGCACAATCTGTTTAAAACGCAGAAAAGAGTTCCATTTGTTGAAAGAACCTGTTTACATTAAATCATGAATGTCGTAGCTAAAAAAAAAAAAAGATAACCTCATGGCCAAATAGAGCACAGCAGGCAGAGTCAAGGGCCAAGAACGGGAGTTGTTCTAATCTTGACTGTGGTTGTTGAGTGACACCATTGTGGACATTTGTCAAAGCTTGTGGAACTGTGCTCTAAAAAGGCGGAATTCTGCTGTGTTTCGATGATGCATGGACCTTCATGTTTAAAATGAGGGAAAGGAAATTAACAAACTAGGAAAAGGAATTGGCAAAACATGCCCAGGCAGCCAGAAGAGCAACCAGAGAGCTCACAGAAAACCAAACGGAAGCAGCTCCGAAATATCCAGAAAGATCCCCGCTCCCACTCACATCAACTGTGCGTTAAAACTGCAGGGAGGCCAGGTGCGGTGGCTCAATCCTGTAATTCCAGCCCTCGGGAAGGCAGAGGTGAGAGGATTGCCTGAGCCCATGGATTCAAGATCAACCTGGGCAACTTGACCAGACCTCGTCTCTACGATAAACCAAAAAATTAGCCAGGCATGGTGGCAAATGCCTGTAGTTCCAGCTACTTGGAAGGCTGAGGCGGAAGGATCACCTGAGCCCAGCAGGCCAAGGCTGTGGTGGCTGTGAGTGTGCCACTGCACTCCAGCCTGGGCGACAGAGTGAGATTCGTATTCAAAAAAAAAGAAAAAAGAAATCTTGAAGGTGAGGCTTCAAAGCCTGGAGAGGTCTCCAGTGAACAGCTGTGTTTCTACATGGGGAAATTAAATAGTGGAATAATGACAGCTTGATGTGTCTTGGGTGACGCTTGGGTGACACTTTTAAAATGCTCAGGGCACTTTCTCACGTAGTTATCTCAGCTTCACCTAAAGGGTCTGTAATTACGGCCACTTCACAGCTGGGAAACTGAGTCCTGGAGAAGTTAAGTGTTGGGTTCATGGTTGCAATTGTCCTGGGACTAAGCCTGAGGTCTCAAATGACAGAGGAAACTGACAGCAGGAGATGAGATTAGAACTCATGATAGCTTTACTCCAGCAGTCTGGCTAAACAGTGTGCATATTAGAAAGATCATCTTTAAAGATGAAACTTCATCGGTAACGGATGGTTTAGACATGTGTATGTGTGTGTGTTCACCTTTATCTTTTTCCAACACTGCTGTGAAATGAAGGGTGTTTTTTCAGCTTGATTCGAAAGTCAAGTTCACGGGCCCATGTCTGCAAAATCATCATGGGGTGGGGCACGGTGGTTACGGACGGTGTTTGCGTTGTCTTGGCCCTGTGCCTTCCTAGAGAACTGAGTTAATAAGTTCATGCTCACCAAATGCTCACAGAACGCGTTGTTACAGGACAAGCTGTGGTCTTGACACCATTTTTTTTTTTTTTTTGAGTTGGAGTCTTACTCGGTCGCCCAGACTGGAGTGCAGTGGCACGCTCCCGGCCACCACAGCCTCGACCTGCTGGGCTCTGGAGATCCTTCGCCTCAGCCTTCCAAGGAACCGGAACTCCAGGCGTGCACTACTACAGTCGGCTAGTTTTTTATGTATTGTAGACATGAGGTGTCACCATGTTGCACAGGCTGGTCTTGAACCCGCAGGCTCAGGCAATCTATTCGCCTCGGCCTCCCAAAGTGCTGGGATGACGGACTGAGCCACCGAGCCCAACCTGAACACCATTTCTTTATGGCAAAAAAAGTTGCTGATTTTATTTGATTTTTTTTTTTTTTTTGAGTTGGAGTCTCACTCTGTCGCCCAGACTGGAGTGCAGTGGCTGCTTCTGGCCACCGCAGCCTCGACCTGCTGGGCTCCGGCGATCCTTCCGCCTCAGCCTTCCAAGTAGCTGGAACTACAGGTGCGCGCTACCACGCCTGGCTGATTTTTGATTTATTGTAGAGATGAAGTCTCGCCAAGTTGCCCAGGTGGGCCTCGAACCCGAGGGCTCAGGCAATCCGTTCACCTCAGCCCCTCAAAGGTGCGGGATTACAGGCTGAGCCACTGAGCCCGGCAAAGTTGCTGATTTTAAACAGCACACTCAAATGTTTTTAAATTATGCTCGAGGAGGCCTAGTGCAGTAGCTTAACCCTATAATCCCAGCACTTTGGCAGGCCAAGGCAAGAGGATTGCCTGAGCCTGCGGGTTCGAGACCAGCCTGGGCAACATGGTGAGACCTCATGTCTACAATTAAAAAAAAAAATTAGTTGGGTACAATAGCACATTTCTGTAGTTCCAGCTACTTGAAAGGTCGAGGTGGAAGGATCACCTGAGCCCTGCAGGTCGATGCTGGGGTGGCCGTGAGTGTGCCACTGCACTCCAGCCTGGGCGACAGAGTGAGATTCCAACTCAAAAAAAAAAAAATTATGCTCAAAGCTGGGTATGGTGGCTCATGTCTATAATCCTAGCATCTTGGGAGGCTGAGGCAGGAGGATCAGTTGAGGCCAGGAGTTCAAGACCAGCCTGGGCAACAAAGTGAGATCCCATCTCTACAAAAAAATAAAAATAAAATTGTACTCATATTTTTGAAAATAATGCTGGCATGTGAGAGGGCTATCTTTAGTCTTTAATTGTGGAGTGTCATTTTAACTATTTGATTACGCTTTTTTTTTTGAGTCGGAGTCTCATTCTGTCACCCAGGCCAGAGTGCAGTGGCACACTTAATGGCTACCGAAGCTTTGACCTGCTGGGCTCAGGTGCTCCTCTCGCCTTGGCCTCCCAAAGTGCTGGGATAATAGGCATGAGCCACCATGCCAGCCTGCTTTAACTTTTTTTTTTTTTTTTGAGTTGGAGTCTCACTCTGTCACCCAGACTGGAGTGCGGTGGCCACTCCTGGCCACTGCAGCTTCGACCTGCTGGACTCCAGCGACCTTTCCGCCTCAGCCTTCCAAGTAGCTGGAACCACAGGCGCGCTACCACGCCCGGCTAATTTTTTGATTTATTGTAGAGATGAGGTCTCACAAGTGCCCAGGCGGGTCTCGAACCTGCGGGCTCAGGCAATCCACTCACCTCAGCATCCCAAAGCGCGGGATTACAGGCTGAGCCTGAATATTGTTAACAGTAATTATACCCAACTCCCAGCTGTGTCATGCAGAAATGGTCTACAAAATGTACAACTGACTGAACAATTCAGTAACTCACTTTTCCTTTTTTTTTTTCTTTTTTTGAGTTGGAGTCTCACTCCGTCGCCCAGACTGGAGTACAGTGGCATGCCCATGGCCACCGCAGCCTCGACCTGCCAGGCCCAGGCGATCCTTCCGCCTCAGCTTTCCAAGTAGCCAGAACTACAGGCGCGTGCTACCACGCCCGACTAATTTTTTTGATTTATTGTAGAGACGAGGTCTTGCCAAGTTGCCCGGGTGGGTCTTGCCCCCGCGGGCTCAGGCAATCCCCTCGCCTCGGCCTCCAAAGTGCTGGAATGACAGGCTGAGCCACCGAGCCCGGTCAGTAACTCCCTTTTCTAGCCCTCCATTCATCACAGCTGCACGAGGAAAGACAGGCCACAACGCGCTCCCTTCCTTTGTTCTCAGCAACATGTGAGCAAAACGTGGAAGAAATTGCTCTTTCCGACCTACTAGGCGAGTCAATACATGTATTTTGATAAATATAGAAACTTAAAGACGCAGCTAGGGGGTGGTGTTTCTTTAGTTAATACCATGAAACCACCAAGTATGGCCCTGAAGAAGCAGGGGCTTGGACACCATGGTCTCCGCTGCAGTATTTTTAACCAGGACAAAAATAGAACGGCTGTCATTTCTGTTTTCCTCAGCTCCTTGGTGGAAGTGGCTGGAATCATCAAAACCAGCCGGGAGCGCGCATCCTTGCATGGAAGCCACAACTGTGGGGGCTCAGCGGCCCAGCAAACACCAGTGGCATGCCACCCTCCGGAACGGACACTTCTGTCTCCCATGCCACAAGCCACAGGACGAGGAAGTCTCTGACGCCACTAGGCTTCAGGCTTCAGATACGTTGACCCTCTGGGTGGTGACCCACTCTTACCACCAAGGTCTTTTAAATTTAAAAAGCATAGGCCGGGCTCGGTGGCTCAGCCTGTCATCCCAGCACTTTGGGCGGCCGAGGCGAGTGGGTGGCCT
Source organism: Carlito syrichta (assembly GCF_000164805.1). Classification (NCBI taxonomy): domain Eukaryota; kingdom Metazoa; phylum Chordata; class Mammalia; order Primates; family Tarsiidae; genus Carlito; species Carlito syrichta. Next base: position 25,495 of record NW_007256098.1, read on the forward strand.
GAGCCCGCGGTTTTGAGACCAGCCTGGGCAACTTGGCGGGACCTCATCTCTACAGTAAATCAAAAATTAGCTGGGTGTGGTGGCGCGTGCCTGTAGTTCCGGCTGCTTGGAAGGCTGAGGCGGAAGGATCGCCAGAGCCCAGCGGGTCGACGCTGGGATGGCCATGAGTGTGCCACGGCACTCCAGCCAGGGCGATGGAGTGAGACTCCGACTCAAAAGTAAGTAAATACATTTACGAAGTGTTGTTAAAGATAGGGATGGCCTTGCTGTGTCTCCCAGGCTGGAGTGCAGTGGCCGGATCACAGCCACCTCAGCCTCCACCTATTGGGCTCCCGTGATCCTTCAACCTCAGCCTCTCGAGTAGCTGGGACTGCAGATGTGTGTCACTGTGCCTGGCTGACATTTTACTTTTTTTGTAGAGACGGGGGCTTTGCTATGCTGCCCGAGCTGGTCTTGAACTCCTAGGCTTCAGCAATCCTCCCTCCTCGGCCTCCCAAAGTGCTGGGATTACAGACGTGAACCACCACGCCTGGTCTTTTAAAGTTAAATTATGTATTTTACGTTCCACTTGGGAAGACTCTGCCAGGCAGCATAACAGTCCTGGAGAGAAAACATCCACCCTCAGTTCTCAGACTACGAGTTAGCCATTCATTCTGGCGATCCTTCCGCCTCAGCCTTCGCAGTGGCTGGAACTACAAACGAGCGCTACCACGCCCAGCTAATTTACAATTGAATGTAGAGACGACATCTTGCCAAGCGGCACGGGTGGGTCTCAGACCTGCAGGCTCAGGCGATCCCCTCGCCTCGACCTCCCGAAGTGCTGAGAGTACAGAAAAGAGAAAATTTTTAAAACCACATGTACACATGGCTTCTACCACTCCCCGAAAAAGAGGGGAGGGGAGTAGGGAAAATAGATGCAAAAGAGCCCGTGAAGTTAGATATAGAGTGTGTGACTTACAAGCCGTGTGACTTTGAGTAAATTTGTGCACTTTTCTTGATCTTAGTTTTCTCATCTGCAGAATGAAGATACTAATAATACCACTTGTGACATAAATCGGTGACTGTCTCTGGAGAGTGACTTTGTGGGGGATTTTCACTTTCTAATTTTTATTTATTTATTATTTTTTTTAGTTGGAGGCTCACTTTGTCGCCCAGGCTGGAGTGCAGTGGCACATTCATGGACACCGCAGCCTCAACGTGCCATACTCAGGCGATCCTCCTGCCTCAGCCCTCCAAGTAGCTGGAACTACAGGCATGCGCCACCACCCCTGGCTAATTTTTTTGCTGTATTGTAGAGACGAAGCCTTGCCAAGTTGCCCAGGCTGGCCTCGAACCCCTGGGCTCAGGCAATCCTCTCGCCTCCGTCTCCCAAAGTGCTGGGATGACAAGCATGAGCCACTGGACCTGGCAAGCCCAGGAGTTTGAGACCAGCTTGGGCAACATAGCGAGACCTCATCTCTACAAAAAAATCAAAAAAAATAGCGAGTCCTGACAGTGCCTACATGTAATACCAGTTCCTTTGGGAGGTTGAGGCAGAAGGATCCCTTGAGCCCAGGAGGTTGAGACTGTGGTGAGCTGTGATGTCACCACTGCCCTCCAGCCTCGGTGACAGAGTGAAACCCTGACTCAAAAAAAAAAAAAGTTTTTCCCAGACATGCTGTAGCAAAGCTCAAATGGGGACGGAAGCTTTTCGTTTCCCCCTCCTCACTTCTTTGTTGTTTGTTTGTGCTTTTTGTTTGTCTTTTGCTTTCGTTTTTGTTTTTTTGGTTTTTTTTGAGTTGGAGTCTCACTAGGTCGCCCAGACTGGAGTGCAGTGGCCGCTCCCCGCCACCGCAGCCTCGACCCGCTAGGCTCCGGCGATCCTTCCGCCTCAGCCTTCCAAGTAGCCGGAATTGCAGGCATGCGCTACCACACCCGGCTGATTTTTTGATTTATTGTAGAGATGAGGTCTTGCTGCCCAGGCGGATCTCGAACCCGCGGGCTCAGGCAATCCACTCACCTCAGCCTCTGAGGCACCGAGCCTGGCTCGTTTTTGTTTTTGAGTTGGAGCACAGTGACACAATCATGGCTCACTGCAGCCTTGACCTCCTGGGCTCAGGTGATCCTCCTGCCTCAGTCTCTCAAGTAGCTGGGGCGACAGGCGTGCGCCACCACGCCGGGCTAATATTTTGTTTTTTGTAGAGACGAGGTCTTGAGATTTTTCCCAGGGTGGTCTCCAATACCTGGGCTCAAGCAGTCCTCCCACCTCAGCCTCCCAGAGAATATATTTTATTGTCTGCATGTCCTTTGGAATTCCTAGGCAAGGCACCGTCGTGAAGGTGGGATACTGGAGCAGAGGGAGGGGGGAGAAATGGAACATGGACTGCCCTTTGGAACATGGACTGCCCTTTACTTTTTCCAGCCTGAACCTCGTTCTCAGGGAGAGCAAGACCCTGAGGGTAAGAAATGAGAGGAAAAGAGGGGCGGAGGGAGGTGGGGACACGGGCAGTAGAGTTCCGGGATCTTGTTACTTGGCCTGACACTGGTCCAGGAATAAAAGGTCCTTCCCCTCTCTGGGCAGAGAGATCAGAGGAATTAAATGTTCAGACTGAGGCTGGGCTCGGTGGCTCAGCCTGTCATCACAGCACTTTGGGAGGCCGAGGCGAGAGGATTGCCTGAGCCCGCAGGTTCGCCCGCCCGGGCAACTTGGCAAGACCTCATCTCTACAATAAATCAAAAATGAGCCGGTCATGGTAGCGCATGCCTGTAGTTCTGGCTACTCGGAAGGCTGAGGCGGAAGGATCGCCAGAGCCCAGCAGGTCGAGGCTGCGGTGGTCATGAGCGTGCCACTGCATTCCAGTCTGGGTGACAGACTGAGACTCCGACTCAAAAAAAGAAAAATAAAGAGATAAACAAATATTCAGACTGTGGTCCCAGTTACGTGAGAGACTGGGATGGGGGATTGCTTGAGCCCAGGGGTTCAAGACTAGCCTGGGCAACATGGCAAGAAAAAAAGAAGAATGCAATATTCTTAAAAAAAGAAGAATGCAATATTCAGGATGTCAGACGCTGGGGACCTGCCTTTCAGCTTAGGAAAATGCTGTGTCGTAAAGGGGGGGTTTCTCTGCCAGGAACCGCCCTGCCCACCTCACACTGGGCACCAAAGCCTTTTCCTCCTGACTCTGCTTGTCTCCGAGTTTTGCTGCAACTCCTAGGTTACAATCAGAGGAGGGAAGTGCCCAGGTGCTCTGGAGGTTTCATTTAGCCAAGCACAGATGGTCTGGATGACGACACGGGGTTGGCGCTCCAGGCCAGTGTGTGCCCGCCACTGGCTGGGTGGCGCTGTCCTGAGCAAGAGCCATGCAGCTGCCTTTAGCCATGCCATGCCTGCAACACCAGCTGGCAGGTTAGAGGCGAGGTGGTCAGAAATTCCTGGCACAGATAGACCCACCGCGTCTATCATGGAACGTGCACTCCTGCCAGCGAGCTTTGGAGGAAGTGGATGTGGTTAGGGCCAAGGAGTCGGGCAGACTCCGCCTCCAGGACCCTCGGTTTCTTCTGGTCTGGGATGGTGAGGATTGACAGGATGAAGTTGGGGGGAAACTGAGGCAGAGAGGATTCACCAAGTGCCCAGCGCCAGCCGGCTCCCTGTGGATGTCGGAAACATTGGGAGGCTGAGGCGAGTGGATTGCCTGAGCCCGCGGGTTCGAGACCTGCCCAGGCAACTTGGTGAGAAATTGTCTCTACAATAAATCAAAAGTTAGCCAGGCGTGGTAGTGTGCCTGTATTTTTGGCTACTCGGAAGGCTGAGGCGGAAGGATCGCCGGAGCCCAGCGGGTCGAGGCTGCGGTGACTGGGAGCAGCCACTGTACTCCAGTCTGGGTGACAGAGTGAGACTCCAGCTCAAAAAAAAAGAGTCAAACAGCCGCTGCTCTCACCATGTCAGAGGGTGGAGGCTGTGCTGTTTCTGCTCGGGGCTAAGACTCCCTAGACCCACCGCTCTGTGGAGTGTCCAGCGCCCCCATGCCTTGGGTGGAAAGCGGGTGCAGGCTGGGCGATCTCTCCGGGGAGAACTGGCCTTGCAAGTGAACCAGGGCAGAGGCCTCTTTCGAGACGCGCACCGAGGGGCCCAGGGTTTCCACTGCCGCGTGCCAGGATCGACCCAGCATTTCAAGGCGAGGCGTGTCTCGAAGCATCTACACGGCCAGCCTTCCCACCTGAGAAGTGAGAACATCAGTGGACGTACAAACAGGCTGAAATTGTCAGGAAATCCGTGGGATCGTACACTCGGAGCTCTGGCTTGACCTCCATGTCTGCCAAAAGGCGGGAAGCCCAAAACGGCTGGGAGATCTGAGAAGCCGGAGTCCTCCCTTGAAGAAGCGTGCTGTGGCACTGGTTCCTAGGCCAGCTCGAAGGAACACCACGCAGCCATGACAAGGAGTGAAACCGTGTCTTCTGAAGCCACATGGGGGCCACCGGAGGCCATTGTCCCACGCGAAGTAACCGAGAAACAGAAAACCCAGTGCTCGTTGAGCACACACAGACATCGGGGTGGGGCAACAGACACTCGGAGGGGGAAAGGGGGGAGGGACAGGGTTTTGTGCGTGTTGGAGTCTCCCTCTGTCACCAAGGCTGGAGCGCAGTGGCCGCTCCCAGCCACCGCAGCCTCGACCTGCTGGGGCCCGGCGATCCTCCCGCCTCAGCCTTCCGAGTAGCTGAAACTACAGGCACATGCTATCATACCTGGATAACTTTTGATTTATTGTAGAGACAAGGTCTTGCCAAGTGGCCCGGGTGGGTCTCAAACCCGTGGGCTCAGGCCATCCACTTGCTTCGGCCTCCCTAAGTGCTGGGATGACAGGCTTGAGCCACCGCCCCTGGCCTTCTAAATTAACTTTTAATGCTCTTTATTTTTATCTTTTAGTTGGAATGTCGTTGCCCTGGGTGGAGAGCAATAGCAAGACCGCAGCTTACGGGAGCCTCCTCCTCCTGGACTCGAGTGATCCTCTTGCTACTCAACCTCCCGAATAGGTGGGACTGCAGGCTCACACCACCACATCTGGCTAATTTTTTTTATTTTTTGTGGAGTCGAGATCTCTCTATTGCCCGGGCCTAAATTAACTTCTATAATAAAAAAGTAAAGCCTGTCAGAGTAAAAATAGGTGCAATGAATTACTTAGGAGTTAGCTAAAGAAAGAGAAGCCTGGTTAATCTTTTTGGGGAGAGGTGTGCTCCCCAGCATGCATGGCTGGTGCGAATGCACAGTTTCTGAGGAGAGCAAGAAAACTTGGCACCTTTCAGGAAGCCGGGCAGGGCAGAGCCTGGGGGATCGCAGAACAGGGCGGCACGGTTTTATGACAGGTGCCACGATGGGTTGGTTGGGGGATCTTTGACCTCGTTCATTTTCTGGCAATAAAAAATGTCTTGGGGCCAGGCATGGTGGCTCAGCCTGTCATCCCAACATTTTGGGAGGCCGAGGAGAGTGGATTGCCTGAGTCCAAGGGTTCAAGACCAGCCCAGGAAACCTGGCACGACCTCATCTCTACAGTTAATCAAAAAGTCGGGCGCTGGAGTGCATGCCTGTAGTTCCGGCTCCTTGGAAGGCTGAGGTGGAAGGATGGCCTAAGCCCAGCAGGTCAAGGGTGTGGTGGCCGTGAGCGTGCCACTGCACTCCAGTCTGGGCGACAGAGTGAGACTCCCATTCAAAAAAAAAGTCTTGGTCCCTTTGGAAAAACTTTCAGATTAAAAAAAAAAAAGAGGCCAGGCTCAGTGGCTCAGCCTGTAATCCCGCGCCTTTGGGAGGCTGAGGTGAGTTGATTGCCTGAGCCCGCAGGTTCGAGACCCACCTGGGCAAATTGGTGAGACCTCATCTCTACGATAAATCAAAAAACTAGCCGGGTGTGGTAGTGCACGCCTGTAGTTCCAGTTCCTTGGAAGGCTGAGGCGGAAGGATCGCCGGAGCCCAGCAGGTTGAGGCTGCGGTGTCCGGGAGCAGTCACTGGACTCCAGTCTGGGCAACGAAGTGAGACTCCAACTCAAAAAAAAAAAAAAAAAAAAGACTTCAAATTCCTCTTTGGGCTTTGGCAATGAGGCCTGCATTGTATGTCACGCTTAAACTCCTCTTCCAACCTAAGAGTAAATCCTAGTCCCCTCTCCAGGTGCGACTGCCTTCGAGCTGCGCTGCTGAGTTCCCCAAGGGCACTTGCCCTGCACCCACGGCTGCTGGAACACCTGCCTGATGGAGCAGGGTCTCCGTTCCACCTCCTGCCGGCCGTGCCATCGGTCCTGATACATTCTTCCCTGAGAAAGCCCGGCCAGCGGCCAGAATCATCCACAGGCCCGTGGGGTATGTACAGAGACAGCCACCTGGCAGCGGGCTCAGTGCAGACAGAGCCACTACTGTAAAGGTGCTGCCGAGAGAGGTCAAGACCTGGCTGAGTAGCTAGCTGAAGTCAGCGCTCAAAGCCGGCGCTCTCTCTCTCTCTCTCTCTCTCTCTCTGAAAGGTTTTTTTCTTTTCTTGAGTTGGCCTGAGAGTGGCCCAGGCTGGAGTAGAGTGGCACAGTTATGGCTCACTGCAGCCTCGACCTCCTGGGCTCAGGTGATCCTTCCGCCTCAGCCTCCCAAAGTGCTGGGATTATAGGCTTGAGCCTCTGTGCCGGCCGGGCCCCCATCTTACAAGGGCACCATCCTGTCGCACAGGCCTCGCCCCATGACCTCATCTCATCCAAATGATCTCCTGAAGGCCTCATCTCCAAATCCCACGACACTGGGGGCTAGGGTTCCAACATGCAAAATATGGGGGGGATGGAATTCTGCCATACCACGGGCTCATGGGGAAAAGACGTAAAATAATCACATGCGCGGGGTTGCATGGGTAGCCCTTTATAGTGGGACATGACCGCATGGGAACCGGGGAGGGTACAGGAAAAGACCCTAGGACAGAACTCACCTCCGCATTCAAATCTTGCTCACAGGAAGGCTGAGTGGCTCACGCCTGTCATTCCCGCACTTTGGGAAGGCTGAAGTGGGAGGATCGCTTGAGCCCAGGAGTTCGAGAAAAGCCTGAGCCACGTAGAGAGACCTTGTCTCTATGCAAAATTAAAAAAAAAATTAGCTAGGTGTGGTTGCAGGCACCTGTAGTCCCAGCTTCTCAGGAGGCTGAGGCAGGAGGATCACTTGAGCCCAGGGGGTCGAGGCTGCAGTGAGCTATGATCACACTACTGCACTTGCAACAGAGCAAGACCCTGTCTCTAAAGAAATTTAAAAATTAAAAACATGTACTCACGGAAACAGCACAAAGAAAGTGTCAGCCGGGCTCAGTGGTTCAGCCTGTAATCTTGTGCTTTGGGAGGCTGAGGTGAGTGGATTGCCTGAGCCCGTGGGT
>NW_007256098.1:32908-45421 GCF_000164805.1 Carlito syrichta
AGGCTGAGGCGGAAGGATCGCCGGAGCCCAGCAGGTCCAGGCTGCGGTGGCCGGGAGCGGCCCCTGCACTCCAGTCTGGGCGACCGAGTGAGACTCCGACTCAAAAAAAAAAAAAAAATTACAAGGACCCTCATGCACAGATTATGGTACGAGAGCAGGGCCTCAGACCTAAAACTTCTAGAAACGTCAGTTGTGGTAGGAAAGCCGACTCTCACCAGCAATTGCTGAAAATATTTCATTTAAAAATGGCAGTAACTCGGCTGGGCTCGGTGACTCAGCCTGTAATGCCAGCGCTTTGGGAGGCTGAGGTGAGTGGATTGCCTGAGCCCGCGGGTTCAAGACCCACTTGGGCAACTTGGCCAGACCTCATCTCTACAATAAATCAAAACCAGCCAGGTGTGGTAGCGCATGCCTGTAATTCCAGTTACTTGGAAGGCTGAGGCGGAAGGATCGCAGGAGCTCAGCAGGTCGACGCTGGGGTGGCTGGGAACAGCCACTGCACTCCAGTCTGGGCGACGGAGGGAGACTCCGACTCAAGAAGAGCTCCCTCCACAGCCTCTGGGACAGGGAGATCACGGCTGGAAATGACTGGTATGCTGCCATCAATGCTGGACTGGGAAGGCTGCCGAGCTTGGCTTCCCTCTCTCTTGCGTGGCAGCCAAGAATCACAGGTGTCCTAGGAAATGGGCGAGTGGAGGAGCGGCGTGACCCGTGACCTGGCCACAGGTGCACATGGAACTGGGCCCAGCCCTGCAGTCCAGCCAGCTCCTGGAACCCCCACCTCCATCGCCAGCTCCCGTGCCCCATGGCCAGAGGGTCTCCCGCGTGCTGAGGCCCCCACGTGGAAAACCCAGCAGCCCCTCTTCCTTGTCCAGGGATCGCGGAGCTCAGTCTGCAGCATGTTGCCACAAAGTACAGGGTGGGAAACACTCAGACGAGCCATCATTCTTTTTTTTTTTTGAATTGGAGTCTCACTCTGTTGCCCAGACTGCAGTGCAGTGGCACGATCATGGCTCATCGCAGCCTTGACCTCCTGGGCTCAGGCAATTCTTCCACCTCAGCCTTCCGCGTCGCTGGGAGTACAGACATGCGCCACCATGCCTGGCTAAGTTTTTGTTTCTATTTTTGCAGAGATAAGGTCTCGCCATGTTGCCCAGGCTGGTTTCAAACCTCGGGGCTCAAGCAATCCTCCTGCTTCGGCCTCCCAACATGCTGGCATTGCAGGCATGAATCACCATGCCCGGCCAGCAGGCTGTCATTCTTTTTTTTTTTTCAGTTGGAGTCTCACTCTGTCGCCCAGACTGGAGTGCAGCGGCCGCTCCCAGCCACCGCAGCCTTGACCTGCTGGGCTCCGGTGATCCTTCCACCTCAGCCTCCCAAGTAGCTGGAACTACAGGTGCATGCTACACGCCCGGCTCATTTTTTTGATTTATTGTAGAGATGAGGTCTCACCAAGTTGCCCAGGCGAGTCTCGAACCCGTGGGCTCAGGCAATCCATTCACCTCAGCCTCCCAAGGCACTGGGATTACAGGCTGAGCCATCAAGCCCAGCTGTGTCATTCTTAACATCCCCAAAGGACACTTCTGCAAGGGGCTGACATGTGGAGGCTGACTGGCAGGTCCTTCCTGTGTCACACCCACCCTGCTTCTCAAGCCTCACACACCCTTCCTGCGAGGGGATCTTTCTGTGGTTGGAATTCAATGTTCGGTAAAACTGTCCCCCTCAGGGTGTCCCATGAGGCATGCCACATGAGCTCACACTGCTGTAAGCCTTTCTGGAGTCAGAGAGTCTCTTGACATGCCTGAAATCCCAGTGCTTTGGGAGGCCGAAGTGGGAGGATGATTTGAGCCCAGGAATTCCAGACCAACCTGGGCAACATAGCAAGACCCTGTCCCTACGAAAAAATTATAAAAGGAGCCAAGAATGGTGGCTCATGACTCTAATCCCAGCACTTTGGGAGGCCGAGGCAGGAGGATTGCTTGAGCCCAGGAGTTTAAGACCAGTCTATGCAACATAGCAAGACCTCGCCTCTACACAAAAGTCAAAAAAGTAGCCAGGCGCGGTGGCACGCACCTGTAGTCCCAGCTACTCAGGAGGCTGAGGTGGGAGGACCGCTTGAGCTCAGCTCAGGAGTTCAAGGCTGCAGTGAGTGAGATCGTGCCCCTGCCCCTGTGCCTGGGCCACAGAGCAAGATCCTTTCTTGGAGAGAGTCTCTCGTGGTTCACATATAGACGTGGGTCAGGAAAATGCTTTCAGCTGGGCTGCCCGCTCCTTGAAACCATCTGGATAGGCTGGCTTCTGAGGAGCCAGGAAACAGGCGGAGGCTGAAGACAGACCCCTGAGCGAGGCTTTGTAGACCCTCTTTAACCCGGCATCTGGCGTGCCAGATGACTGAGTCCCCTAGAGGAAGTGTCTCCGGCTCGTCCTCTGGGACCCAGGAGAGCACTACCCAGGCTGCGGTGGCCCGTGCCCAGATGGCAGACGCCTCAGGTTTCAATCTGACGCCAGCGCCTCGTGGGAACCCGCGGCTGACACCCACACCCAGCAGTGGCCCCCTGGGCTGTCCTTCCACCAGCCGGTGTGGGCGGATGCCGGCGCCCCACGGCCATCAGGAGGACGGTTGTTCCCTTTGCTTCCGGCCGCTGGATTGTTGCCTGTCTCAGTGTTCTAGCTGGCAAGTGACGCCAGCCGTGTGCCCCGGGGCTGGGCAAGGAAAGAGCCTGTGTGGAGAGATGTCAACATTCAGAACACATCTCAAGCCGGGCACGGTGGCTCCTGCCTGTCATCTCAGCACTTTGGGAGGCCGAGGCCAGAGGATGGCCTGAGCCCAGGAATTCGAGAGCAGCCCGGACAACTTGGCGAGACCGTGTCTCCACAATAAATCAGAAAATTGGCCGGGCATGGTGGTGCACGCCTGTGGTTCCAGCTACTCGGGAGGTTGAGGTAGAAGGATCGCCTGAGTCCAGCAGGTTGAGGCTGGGGTGGCCATGAGCTTGCCCCTGCCCTCCAGCCAGGGTGACAGAGTGAGACTCCGACTTGGAAAAAACAAGCCAACAAAAAACGTCTCAGAGACAACCTTCACCTCAGACTGCACAGTAGTGGGGAGAAGCCAGACGTCAGGGATGAGGTCTGGCGACGGTGTTGGCTCAGCTTTGTCTGCCCCTTGATATTGCTATTTGCATTATGGTGATGTTCAGATGAGAAAGAGAGAGGCGAGAAGGCTGAGTGAAACATCTGTCCCCTGACCCACCGGCCACTAAGCATCAGTTTCAAGACACACCAAAGCCAGCACTCAAGCAGGGAAGCCCAGGCGTCAGCACCGCCGGGGCCACCTCTCGTTAAATCCGCAGCTCACAGAGAGGCAGCCTCAGCCTGGGGCTGGGATGTGGAAGAACACAGGACGTCCAGAAAGCTGTTCGCTAAAGCTTGTGTACTTGGTAGCCCCAAGTCTGAGGGAGCCAAGGTCTGACCCCAGCCAGCCAAAGCCAAAGTCAGAGGGAGCTGCAGGGGGTCCGAAGCTTAAGAGGGGGAGACCCACTACTGAGAAGGAGTGGTAGGTCCAAGCGAAGAGGGAGGAGGAAGGGAGGGAGGGGCGGAGGGAGGGAGGAAATCACATCTCGTGGGCAGCCCTGCCACCTGGACACACTCAACACAAGGAAGCTGGGAAGGGCCTGGTCTGGGTGCCCAGGATGAGAGGTTCTGGGCGTGGTGAGTGCCGCTGGACTCTGTCTCCAGTGCTCCTGGGAGTGTTTCTTTCCCTGTCTCCGTGCCTAACTTGCTCAGGCTGTGTCTGATAACGGCAGGGCGCAGCCAGGTGTGACTTGACTGTCGCCTGCTTAGGCTCCGACCACATGTCACCCAACTCCCCTCACACCCGGGTGTGCCTCCCAGGCCTCTGCCTCCCAGCCGGTTCCGCCCCCGGCTTCCTCTCCCGGGACCTCTTCTGAAATTGATCCCACTGACAGTTGCAAGCCCAGCTGCTCCTTATGCTGCCAGCCCCAGCCGGAGTCACTCGCCCCTGCGCCGGGGACCACAGCGGGCCTCAGCCTCAGCCCAGAATACGGTGCTCGGTCTGACCTCAGTGCTTAACAGCTGCTGACAGTCCCTGGTCCCCGCCCTGGCACCACAAACATACCGCCTCGAGCTCCCAGAGCCTGGAAACCCGCCCCACAGGCAGACAGGGACACGGGAGCCCCCACGCCACAGACTCACTGTGTGGACTCTGGGGACGCAAATGTCCATCTCTGGGGTGAAGTCTCGCCACGGGCTTCTGACCGTGAGAGCCTGTGGGTGCACAGCCCCGCTGGAAACCATTCCTGAGTGTCTGCATGTAGAAGTTCAATTCACACCTGCGTCTTTTTTATTTTTAATTTCAATTTTTTTGAAGAGATGGGGTCTCGCTATGTTGCCCAGGCTGGTCTCCAACTCCTGGGCTTAAGCGATCCTCCTGCCTCAGCCTCCCAAAGTGCTGGGATGGCAGGCATGAGCCACTGAGCCTGGCCCATACCTGTGTTCAGTGTGGCCATTTTAGGATTTATTCATTAATGTCTCTGACCCTACCTTTTGGCTTCCACTTTTGCTGACTTGGCAATGAGCCTCATGACTGTGACCCCTTTAAGGCCTTCAGGTCTGTTTAATAGACTTACTGAGCTGGGAGCGGTGGCTCACACCTGTAATCACAGTACTTTGGGAGGTCGAGGTGGGAGGATCCCTTGAGCCTAGGAGTTTGAGACCAGCCTGGGCAACAGAGTGTGACCCCATCTCTACAAAAAACAAAGAACTGTTTGTGTGACCCCATCTCTACAAAAAACAAAGCTGAGTATGGTGGCACATGCCTGTAGTGCCAGCTACTTGGGAGGCTGATGTGGGAGGATTTTTGAGCCCAGGAGTTGGAGGCCGCAGTGAACTATGACTGCCACTGCACTCCAGCCTGGATGACAGAGCAAGACTCTGTCTCAAAAAATAATTACAACAATAAAAATAATAATAATACACTCCTGAGTGCCTACGAGGGGCAAGGCATGGCTAGACGCTGAGTTTTGAGGCCAGTGGCTGTGCTTCCAAGGAGTTCTGCGTTGGAAGGTGTTTTCTTTTCTTTTTGAGTTGGAGTCTCACTCGGTCGCCCAGACTGGGGTGCAGTGGTTGCTCCCAGCCACTGCAGCCTCGACCTGCTGGGCTCCGGCGATCCTTCCGCCTCAGCCTTCCGAGTAGCCGGAATTACAGGCATGCGCTACCACGCCCGGCTGATTTTTGATTTATTGTAGGGATGAGGTCTCGCCAAGTTGCCCAGGCGGGTCTCGAACTCGCGGGCTCAGGCAATCCACTCACCTCAGCCCCCCAAAGTGCAGGATCACAGGCTGAGCCACCGAGCCAGCTTGGAATGTGTTTTCAAATGCTTTGCAGCCGTGCCATGCAAATGGATTACATGATGACATCAAAAAATGTAAAAACAGGATGGCTTGCATTCCTTGGGGGAAGACAGCAGAAATGTCTAGGATGGCGCGCGTTCCTAGAAAATCTCCCCAACTCTCTTATGCGGGACAGAGTTCTCCCACCAAGGTCCCAGTCTTTAAGGCCCCCTCCCCCAGCATCCTTGAAGACAGACTCCCAGCTGACGCCAGGCGTGTTCTCTGTCCGCAGCCCAGCCTTTTGTCGCTGGCTCCCAGGAAAGTTGTCACCTTCACGCCGGATCCATGCAGGGCTGTTTAGTGGACGTGCTGAGGCCGGGTGGAGGCTCACACCTGTGATCCCAGCGTGCTGGGGGCCGAGGCGGAGACTGAATCAAGGAGCCAGTTACTTACTTATTTATTGAGTTGAGGCCTCACTCTGTCACCCAGGCTGGAGCGCGGTGGCACAATCACGGCCACCGCAGCCTCAACCTGCTGGGTTCTGGCGATCCTTCCGCCTCAGCCTCCCAAGTAGTTGAGACTACAGGTGTGTGCCACCACACCCAGCTAATGTTTTATAGACACGAGGGCTTGCCAAGTTGTCCGGGCTGGTCTCAAATCCCTGAGCTCAGGCAATCCTCTCGCCTCAGCCTCCCGAAGTGCTGAAGGGACAGCTGGGAGTCACCATGCCTGGCTTGTATCATTTATTGAAGAAGGGGAAGCGGCAGTAGGGGCGGGAGTCGGGTATGGAAAGAGCAGAAAGAGGCAGTTTGGTGTCGAGGCCTGTCCCGTTCACTCACGCAGAGAGACCTTGAAGGCGTCTGGCCGTGCCAGGCTTGCCTGCAACCGTCTCTTAGCCAGGAAGTTCAAAGAATGCACATGCTGATAAGCGCCACCAAGGCGCAGAATGCTCTCTGGTGCAGGCATGGCGGAAGTTTGAGACCCTTTCTGCTTTAGTGGTTTTCTGTTTAATTTCTTTGAGTTGGATCTCACTCTGTCGCCCAGGCTGGAGGCAGTGGCACCATCACAGCTCACCGCAGCCTCAATCTCCTGGACTCAGGCGGTCCTCCTGCCTCAGTCTCCCGAGTAACTGGGACCAAGGCACAGGGAACCACTCCTGGCTAATTTTTTTTTTGGTAAAGATAGGGTCTCACTATGTTGCCCAGGCTGGTCTTGAACTCTTGGTCTTCCGGAATCCTCCCGCCTCAGTTGCCCAAAGTGCAGGGATTCTGGGCGTGAACCACCACGCCCGGGCTGCTTGAGTGGTTCTCTTGCTGCTATGGAAGTGCGTTGTGCAGGGTTTTCTCCGGATATGAACTCTGGCTCTGACACCCTTGGGTCCTCTCTGTCTCCAGGGAGCTTTTAGAAATTGGGTGGGTTGGGGCAGTTTTGTTTGTCGCGATGCAGGGGGGTGGGGCTGGGCACAACAGGCGTCTCGGTCCCCGGGTCCAGAAGCCAAATGTGCCTGGAACACCGTCACACAAAGGTGAAGGCCCACCCCGAGCGCAGGCACCCTGGGACGGCTTATCGAGACGCCCGGGTCTCTTTCCTCATCATGAAAGATGTCTTCATGGAAAGACGTCCATGAAGTCATCTCTGCGGATAAGCCCCGCCTTCTCATTCTGTGACTAAAAAGAGTCACATCTGACGCAGACAGAGGCGGCTTCAGAGCACCCACTCTCCTGGGGTGGGCGTCTCTCATGGCAGGCCCCGGCTACAGACCTTCCCGCCCACCCCACTAAGGACCGGCCTTCCTGCAGGCCGCGCTCAGCCAGTGACAGCCAGGAGGGGCCACTCATGTGGGCCCATTCTGCAAAATTCTGGACTCTACCTGTGAGAGGTGTTGGTTCCAGGACTTCCCACCAGCCAGGCCTCGCCAGCCTGCAACTACAGTCCCAGACGTCCCCGGCCCTCCTGCCTCCCTTCTGTCCCACCCACGTGTCGTGTCCCCAGTACATTCCCTGCCTGGCTAATCCCATCCCACCTGGGCCCTGCTTCCCACGGCTCCTGGACTCATCCAGGTGTCGCCAGCAAGGGCTGAGAAGATGCGAGGTCAGACGGGTGTGGAGGCCACTCACTCGCCACTGAGGAGGCCACGAGGATGCTGTCCTGCGTGGTGTGTGGGATGCGGAGAGTCCTGGGCGCAGGGTGGCGGCACCGTTGCTAAACAGTTCACCAGTGATGGCCTGGTAAAGGGCCCGGGGGCAGGAGAATGTGGTGGCAGGTGCAGAGACCCAGGCCCGTGAGAAGTAAGGGGACAAGAGGCACCAGGGAGCAGAGCTGGCCACCATACGAGGGGACGGGCTGCCAAGAATGAGCATGAAGGTTTCGAAAGTCTCGTGGGTGACTCACAAAGAACCGGATCAGCCAGGCATGGTGGGCCATACCTGTCATCCCAGCACTTTGGGAGGCTGAGGCGAGAGCATTGCCTGAGCCCAGGGGTCGAGACCAGCCTGGGAAACTTGGCAAGACCTACAATAAATTAAAAAACTAGCTGTGCGTGGCAACACGTACCTGTGATTCTAGCTACTTGGAAGGCTGAGGCTGAATGAATGTCTGGGCCCAACAGGTCAAGGCTGTGGTGGCCGTGAGAGTGTCACTGCCCTCCAGCCTGGGCAACAGAGTGAGACTCCAACTCAAAAAAAAAATTCATAGTCACTGAAAAAAAAGCGAGCAACTTTCAGACTCTAGATTTGCTAGTGGAGTGCAAAGCATCGTGCAATGTCTAAAAGGAAGTGTTGTGGCCAGGTGTCGTGGCTCACCTGTCACCCGAGCGCTTTGGGACGCCGAGGCCGGAGGATCGCTTGAGCCCAGGAGGTCGAGACCAGCCTGGACAACATAGTGAGACCCTGTGTCTACCAAAAATGAGACTATCAGCCAGGCATGGTAGTGCCTGCAGTCCCAGCGACTCGGGAGACTCAGGCAGGAGGATCGCCTGAGTCTAGCAGGTTGAAGCTGCGATGGCCAAGAGCATGCCACTGCACACTCCAGCCTGGCGACAGAGAAAGAAACTGTAGCTCAAGGAATGCCAGGAGGCGAGGCGGAGGTGGACAGGGCGAAAAAGACTGGAGTCTCTTGGCCTTCGCAGGTGCCAGCCTCCTCATCTCTTTTCTTTTTTTATTTTTTGAGTCAGAGTCTCCCTCTGTTGCCCAGACTGGAATGTAGTGATCTACGTTCACAGCCACCCCAGGGTCGACCTGCTGGGCTCCGGCGATCCTTCCACCTCAGCCTTTCAAGTAGCTGGAACTGCAGGTGCACACTACCACGCCCAGCTAATTTTTGGTTTATTGTACAGATGAGGTCTCACCACGTTGCCCGGGCTGGTCTCCAACCCGCAGGCTCAGGTAGTCCACTCACCTTGGCCTCCAAAAGTGCTGGATTATAGGCTGAGCCACCGAGCCCGGCCTCTTTACTTTTCTTGTCTCTCCTCTCCTTCCCTTTCTTTTCTGTTTCCTCTACTTGTTAAATATGCTGAGAAATAATTTGCACAAAATGAAGCAGGATATTTTTTTTTTTCGAGTTAGAGTCCCACTCTGTCCCTCGGGCTGGAGCGCATTGGCATGCTCCCAGCCATTGCAGCCTCGACCCACTGGGCTCAGGTGATCCTTCTGCCTCAGCTTTCCAAGTAGCCGGAACCACAGCACGCCCGGCTAATTTTTTGATGCATTGTAGAGACGAGGTCTCACCAAGCTGCCCAGGCTGGTCTCGAACTTCGGACAATAGTGACACCTTGTCTCCACAATAAATCAAAAAACCAGCTGGGCGTGGTGCCACGTGCCTGTGGTTCCAGCTACTTGAAAGGCTGAGGCGGAAGGATCGCCTGAGTCTAGCAGGTTGAAGCTGTGATGGCCAAGAGCGTGCCACTGCACTCCAGCCCGGGCGACAGAGTGAGACACAGACTAAAAAAAAAGTAAGGAGAATTTTGAAATGTTACATGGAATATGTTATGCAGAAAACTAGAGGGGAGTGCATGGTGAGGTCAGTTTGCTTATGATCTGCTGGGAAGGGTGTGAACTGGTGCAGACTTCCTGCTAAAGAATTGGGTGCTGGTGGTAGTTCACACCTGACATTCCAGTGCTTTGGGAGGCCGAGGCAGGAGGATCTCCTGAGGCCGGGAACTTGAGTCTGGGCTCAGGCAATCCTCTCACTCAGCCTCCCAAAGTGCTGGGATGACAGGCGTGAGCCACCATGCCCGGCTCTTTGTCTTTTTTAAAGCAAGTTTTCCTCTCCTTTGGTTTCCCAGCAGGAGAGGAGAAAAAAGAGGGCGGGAAGAAAGCAGACGCCTATGGAGGGCAGAGCCTGGTGGTGCGATCCGTGTCCCCTTCCTGTCCGTGAAGCCACCCCTGAGCCTCAGTCCCCTCATCGTCACGGCGGGCACGAGGACACCTGGCAGCCGGAAGTGTGGCGAGCGTGGGACGGGGGAAGGCCTGACACCCACGGGAGCTTTGCTAGCGGTGACCGTGAGAGGACACTGGCAGATGGCGAGCCGCCTCAACCCAGCAGGTGGTGCCCGGGGACTCGCCTGTTCAGGCGTGTCTGGACTCTGCGGCCCACACAGCCACGTGTGGCGTCGGTGCTGGAGTGCCCTCTGGTGGCCTCGCTGTCACAGACACGACCGCCGACTCCATCCCCACCTCTAAGGGGCCCAGGCCCAGAGAACGCTCTGGGGGCCCCTGCCCGCCTCCTCGTGGGCGCCCCAGAGGGGAGGGACGGAGGGCGCGCTGGGGTTACTTGAGCTGGAAAACATTATCGAGAGCCACTCACGCCCCTAATCCCAGTGCCTTGGGAGGCCAAGGTGAGAGGATCGCTTGAGTCCGGGAGTCCAAGACCAGCCTAGGCAACATAGAGAGACTTCATCGCTATAAAAATTTGAAAAAAATTAGCTGGGTGCGGTGGTTCACACCTGTAGTCCCAGCTTCTCGGGAGGCCGAGGCGGGAGGATCTCTTGAGCCCAGAAGTTTGCAACTAGCCAGGAAAACAGAGCAAGACCCCATCTCTACAAAACAAAAAACAAAAAAAAAACAGCCGGGATCGGTGGCTCAGCCTGTCATCCCAGAACTTTGGGAGGCCCAGGCAAATGGATTGCCTGAGCCCGCGGGTTCAAGACCAGCCTGGGCAACTTAGCGAGACCTCGTCTCTACAGTAAATCAAAAATTAGTTGGGCGTGGTAGCGCATGCCTGTAGCTCCTTGGAAGGCTGACATGGACGGATCGCCAGAGCCCAGCAGGTCAACGCTGGGGTGGCTATGAGCGTGCGTGCCACTACACTTCAGTTTGGATGAAGGAGTGAAACTCCAACTCAAAAAAAAATTTTTTAATAAAAATAAAAATAAAATTAAAACTTAGCTGGGCGTGGAGGCTGCAGCGAGCTGTGATCGTGCCCCTGCACTCCAAGCCTGGGTGACAGAGGGAGACTCTGACTCAAAGAAATACAAAAATAAGCCGGGCTCGGTGGCTCAGCCTGTAATTCCGCGACTTTGGGAGGCTGAGGTGAGTGGATTGCCTGAGCCCGCGGGTTTGAGACCCGCCTGGGCAACTTGGCGAGACCTCATCTCTACAATAAATAAAAAATCAGCTGGGCGTGGTAGCGCGCGCCTGTAGTTCCAGTTACTCGGAAGGCTGAGGCGGAAGGATGGCTGGAGCCCAGCAGGTCGAGGCTGCGGTAGCCGGGAGTGGCCACTGCACTCCAGTCTGGGTGACAGAGTGAGACTCCAGCTCAAAAAAAAAAAAGAAATGCAAAAATAAAAAATAAAGGGTTGAGTCCGTGACGACAGAAACCCAGCGTGGCCAAGGACACGGAAACAGCGGGCCCAGAGCTGGCAGAAGAGCTTTTCTCCTTGGCTTGGCCATGCCCGCCTTCCCTCTCCCTCCCTCTCCTCCAGTGTTGTCCCCCCCATCCCGCCAAGCCCGGCCCTGAGCTCTGCCCGAAGTCCATGCAGGTGGGCTCTATGTCCCTTCTGGTTCTCTGGACCTTCCACACCCCTCCCCGCTCTGGAGGAAGAGGCCCTCGGGTCCTTGAGCTATTGGCTGTGCGTCCACGCCCTCAGCACGGCCCTGGAGAAACACCAGGTTGGGGTTGGCGAAAAGTGCCAGTGCTAAGGTCTGACTTCACACATCGCAGTTTTGAAAATCGGAAGAGCCCGAGCCACTCAACCATCCCCCCAACTCTGCCAGCCAAATCGCAAGGTACTGAGCCTTTAGCAATGGAAATGCAACTGGGAGTAGTGGCTCACGCCTGTCATTCCAACACTTTGGGAGGCAGGGGCAAGAGGGCTGCCTGAGCCCAGGGGTTCAAGACTAGCTGGGCAACAGTGAGACCTCATCCCTACAATAAATCAAAAACTAGCTGGGTGTGGTAGCACGCGCCTGTAGTTCTGGCTACTTGGAAGGCCGAGGCAGAAGGATCACCAGAGCTCACCTGGTCGTGGCTGCGGTGACCGGGAGCATGCCACTGCACTCCGGCCTGGGCGACAGAGTGAGACTGCGACTCAAAAATAAAACGTAGCCGGGCTCAGTGGCTCAGCCTGTAATCCCGCGCCTTTGGGAGGCTGAGGTGAGTGGATTGCCTGAGCCTGCGGGTTCGAGACCCACCTGGGCAACTTGGTGAGACCTCATCTCTACAATAAATCAAAAATTAGCCAAGAGTGGTAGCGCACACCTGTAGTTCCAGCTACCTGGAAGGCTGAGGCAGAAGGATCGCCGGAGCTCAGCAGGTCGAGGCTGCGGTGGCCGGGAGCGGCCACTACACTCCAGTCTGGGCGACAGAATGAGACTCCAACTCAAATCAATCAATCAATCAATAAATAAATAAAACTTAAGGAGCATTTTTAAATGTTACGTGGAATACGTTATGCAGGAAACTAGAGGGGAATTCACGGCACGGTCAGCTTGCTTATGATCTGTTGGGAAGGGTGTGAACTGGCAGACTTCCTGCTAAAGAATTGGGCGCTGGCATGGTGGTTCACACCCATCATCCCAACACTTTGGGAGGCTGTGGCAGGAGGATCTCCTGAGGCCAGGAGCTTGAGGCTGTAGTGAGCTGTGACCGCACCACCGCACTCCAATCCCGGTGAAGGGAGACCCGGTTTCTTTCTTTCTTTTTTTTTTTTTTTGAGTTGGAGTCTCAC
>NW_007256098.1:45441-51707 GCF_000164805.1 Carlito syrichta
TGGCCGCTCCTGGCCACCACAGCCTCGACCTGCTGGGCTCCGGCGATCCTTCCACCTCAGTCTTCCAAGTAGCTGGAACTACAGATGTATACCACCAACCCCAGTTACTTTTTTTTGAAGATTGAAAAATATCATTTATTTAAAAAGCAGATTGGGCCAGGTGCAGTGGCTCAAGCTGTCACCCCAGCACTTTGGGAGCCCGAGGGGAGTGGATTACCTGAGTTGCAGGTTCAAGACCAGCCCGGACAACTTGGCAAGACCTCATCTCTACGATAAATCAAAAATTAGCCGGGCGTGGTGGTGCATGCCTGTAGTTCCAGCTACTTGGAAGACTGAAGTGGAAGGATTGTTGAGCCCAGCAGGTCGAGGCTACGATGGCCGGGAGCGTGCCACTGCACTCCAGTCTGGGCAACAGAGTGAGACTCCAACTCAAAAAGAAAAAATTTTTTTAGAGACAAGATCTTGCTCTGTTGACTTCTGGTTCAGCCTCCCAAGTGCTGGGACTACAAGCACAGGTCACGATGTCCGGCTACCTTCTAAAAATATTTTGTAGAGACAGGGTCTCCCTATGTTGCCCAGGCTGGTCTTAGGCTCCTGGCTTCAATCAATCCCTCCCTGAGTGCTGGGATTACAGGTGTGAGACACTGCACCCAGATACCTTGTCCACAATCTCTATAATAATAATTATGCCACGGTTTCATAATCACAAAATCTATGCAATACAAAAGCAATTTGATTTGATTTTTTAATTGTTCTTTTCTTTTTTTTTTTGAGTTGAAGTCTCACTCTGTCGCCCAGACTGGAGTTGGAGTGTAGCGGCACGCTCCCGGCCACTGCAGCCTTGACCTGCTGGGCTCCGGCGATCCTTCCGCCTCAGCCTTCCAAGTAGCTGGAACTACAGGCACGCGCTACCACGCCCGTCTAATTTTTTTGACTTATTGTAGAGATGAGGTCTCGCCAAGTTGCCCAGGCAAGTCTCGAACCCGCAGGCTCAGGCAATCCACTCACCTCTGCCTCCCAAAGCGCGGGATTACAAGCTGGGCCACCGAGCCTGGTTGCAATTTAATTTGAAAAGTTGGTCAAAGTTGAGTTTCACAGTCTTCATGGCATTGAGCTTAGAAACTGAATGACAGGTTTCATCAAAACCTAAATGCATAGTTGATCAATAACTAAATACACTTTAAAATGTTTCATTGTTGAAAAGTGCTTCTCAGCAATTGCTGGAAGTCCTCTCCAGATGGAAAGGCGGAGTAAGACTGAGGGAATGGCTTCTTTGGTCCTTGGCCAAGTGCTCCAGCGTCTGGGCAGCTCTGCTTGAATGGCTCCTTTCAGGGGCTCCACGGAATTGAAAACTTTCTGAAGTTTATCCCTCTTTCAGTGGCCGAAGCCACACCAGGGATTATAACTGGACTGAGAGAACGTGTAACATAATCAGCGGACACACGTTTCCAACAGACTAAAGCCTGAGCCTAGAGTTAGTGCCAAGGCTCAGAATCCTGGCAATGGCTTTAGAACTACTGCTGTTATTATTTTGCTATTTTGCAGCCAATAAGAAAAGAGGCTAAAAGTAGTATCCAATCAGTTCTCAAGAGTAGATCCATTCATTATTATTATTATTAATTTTTTTTTTGAGTTGGAGTCTCACTCTGTCACTGCACCTGGAGTGCAGTGGCCGCTCCCGGCCACCACATCCTTGACCTGCCGGGCTCCGGCGATCCTTCCGCCTCAGCCTTCCGAGTAGCTGGAACTACAGGTGCACGCTACCACACCCGGCTAATTTTTTTGATTTATTGTAGAGATGAGATCTCACCAAGTTGCCCAGGCGGGTCTCGAACCCGCGGGCTCAGGCAATCCTCTCATCTCAGCCTCCCAAAGTGCTGGGATTACAGGCTGAGCCACTGAGCCTGGCCATTATTATTATTTTGAGTTGTTGTCTTACTCTCTCACCCAGGCTGACGTGCAGTGGCATACTCATGGCCACCCCAGCGTCGACCTGCTGGGCTCTGGTGATCCTTCCACCTCAGCCTTCCAAGTAGCTGAAACTACAGGAGTGTGCTACCACACCTGGCTAATTTGTTTTATTTATCATAGAGACAAAGTCCCGGCAACTTGCCTGGGCTGGTCCTGAACCCAGAGGCTCAGGCAATCCACTTACCTTGGTCTCCTAAAGAGATGGAATTACAGGCTGAGCCACCGAGCCCAGCCTATTATTATTATTACTATTATTATTATTACTATTATTTTAGAAACAGGGTCTCGCTCTGTAACCCAAGCTGAAGTGCCATGGTGCAATCACAGCTCACTGCAGCATAGACCTCCTTGGCTCAAGCGATCCTCTGGTCTCAGCCTTCCAAGTAGCTGGGATTACAGGCACCACCATGCCTGGCTAATTTTTTGTTTGTTTGTTTTGTTTTGTTTTGTTTTGTTTTTGAGTTGGAGTCTCACTCTGTCGCCCAGACTGGAGTGCAGTGGCTACTCCCAGTCACCGCAGCCTCGACCTGCAGGGTGCCGGCGATCCTTCCGCCTCAGCCTTCCAAGTAGCTGGAACTACAGTCGCGCGCTACCACTCTCGGCTCATTTTTTTTTAATTTATTGTAGAGATGAGGTCTCGCCAAGTTGCCCAGGTGGGTCTCGAACCCACAGGCTCTGACAATCCACTCATCTCGGCCTCCCAAAGCGCAGGGATTATGGACTGAGCCACTGAGCCCGACTACCTGGCTAATTTTTAAAAATCACTTGCTCGGAGCCCAGCAGGAGTCTCACTCTAGTCTGGGTGACAGAGTGAGACTCCAACTCAAAAAAAAAAAATCACTTGTAGAGATGGAGTCTTGCTATGCTGCCCAGGCTGGCCTCCAACTCCTGGGCTCAAGCGATCCTCCCGCCTTGGCCTTTCAAAGTGCTGAGATCATAGGCGTGAGCACTGCACCCAGCTCCACGTTAATTCGATAGAATGTAAAGACTGTGCATTACAGCACCACCTTTTGGATCTGCCTCATGAAAAGAAAACATTCAGGATATAATTTAATACTCATGATCCCTTATGAGGGACCCATCATCCTCTGGGTGCCTATACAAGAAATTACAGGCCATGTGCGGTGACTCAAACCTGTAATCCCAGCACTTAGGGAGGCTGAGGTGAGAGGACTGCCTGAGCCCGGGGGTTCAAGACCAGCCTGGGCAACTTGGTGAGACCTCATCTCTACAACAAAAATCACAAAAACTAGCTGGGCATGGTGGCAGGTGTCTGTAGTTCCAGCTACTTGGAAGGCTGAGGTGGAAGGATCACCTGAGCCCAGTAGGTCAAGACTGTGGTGGCCGTGAGTGTGCCACTGTGCTCCAGCCTGGGCAACGGAGTGAGAACCCAACTGAAAAAAGAAAAAAAAAAGAAAGAAAGAAATTATGTGCCCGAGAGGCCTTCTCAACTTGGGGGTTTCTCACTTTGTCTAGAAAAATGTTATGCTAGGCTGGGCTCGGAGGCTCAGCCTGTCATCCCAGCACTTTGGGAGACCAAGGCGAGTGGATTACCTGAGTCCACAGGTTCGAGACCCGCCCGGCCAACTTGGCGAGACATCGTCTCTACAATAAATCAAAAACTAGCCAGGCGTGGTTGTGTGTGCCTGTAGTTCTGGCAACTTGGAGGCTGAGGCAGAAGGATCGCTGGAGCCCAGAAGGTTGAGTTCGAGGCTGCGGTGGCCGAGAGCATGCCAGTGCACTCCAGTTTGGGCCACAGAGTGAGACTCCAACTCAAAAAAAAAAAAAAGAAAAAAGAAAAATGTTATGCTCAACCCAGCAGGAAGGTTTTTTTTCACATGCTCCGCGTGGCCCTGTCTAACAAACCAAATCCCAAGAGATCAACTTCTTACTCTTAAATTCTGTAATGTTTGAGATAATTGAACTGAGATAAATTAAATATCAAATTACTTTATCGTTTTCTAAAATTTAGAGCCTCTTCGGGGAGCCCAGTATTACTTTTTCTTTTTTTTTTTTTTTTTTGAGTTGGAGTCTCACTCCGTCGCCCAGGCTGGAGGGCAGTGGCCACTCCCGGCCACCGCAGCCTCGACCTCCTGGGCTCTGGCGATCCTTCCGCCTCAGCCTTCCGAGTAGCTGGAACTACAGGTGCGCACTACCACACCCGGCTAGTTTTTTTATTTATTGTAGAGATGAGGTTGTGCCAAATTGTCCAGGCGGGTCTCGAACCCGCAGGCTTAGGCAATCCACTCACCTCAGCCTCCCAAAGGCACGGGATTACAGGCTGAGCCAGTATTACTTTTTAAAAACAAATCGATATAAGAGAATAATGTAAGTTATTCAAATTTCAGGTAGCTTTTGCAAAACTTCCCCGGTGTTTGTTTAGACCTTACACTTGAACTCGCCACATTTTCCGAGCAGGACAAGCCTCTGTTTGTTCTCGGTGGAGCGTTTCATAATACCTCGATTATGCTCGCCGCTCTCTGCCATCATCCTATTAAATCACGAGCTGCGTCCACCCAGGCTTTTCTTCCGGCGCTGAAGTCCCCTTCTGAAGTCAGTCGGCAGGCGGGTCCCGCGTCGCAGGGACGCCTGTCGGTTCCCGCGGCAAACGTCACATCAGACGCTTAAAATGAGGCCATGGGGCGGCTAGAACCACCGTTGCTCATGCCCTCCAGCTTCCCCCCTCAGCCTCCTGTGTCCTTGCCCTGGGAGATTCAGCGGAAAGGGAGGTCAGCTCGTGTGAGCCACATGCCAGGCAGACGTCCTGCAGCGACCCCTGTCCTGATGGAGAGTGACCTCTGTGAGCGAAGACAGGTGGCAACGGGTCTTTCGTCCTAGGCCCAGTCAGGGGTGGGGCGGGGGTGGGGATCGGCCTCTGGGTCCTCACTGTGTCTGAGCCCCATACGGGGCAGGATGGACATCACTGCCTCATTTCGGGAATCCCACTCAGACAGCCGATGGGCTCCCAGTGACCGACAAGACACTTGGCGGTCATTTCACACAAGGGCCCCTGAACTTCTGAAAACAGCCTTTTATGTATGGATTCTTTGAGTCAGAATCTCTTTCTGCCACCCAGGCTGCAGTGCAGTGGCGCAATCGTGGATCACTGCAGCCTTGACCTCCTGGGCTCAGGTGATTCTGCCTTAGCCTCCCGAGGAGCTGGGACGACAGGCGTGCTCCACTATGCCCGGCTAATTTTTTAAATTTTTCTGTAGAGATGAGATCTCACTGTTGTCCAGGCTGGGTTTTGAACTCCTGGGTTTCAAGCAATCCTCCCACCTCGGCCTCCCAATGTGCGGGATTACAGATATAGGCCACTGAGCCCGGCCTAGTAGATTCCTTTTGAGGAAATGCCTTGAATAAAATTATGGACTTCGCAGCAATTTGGAAGGATTTAGAGTCTATACTACTCAGTGATCTGTCACAGAAACAGGACTGAGTACCATATGCTCTCACTCATAAGCGGACCCTGAATATTTACCGTAATACTGTAAGAAAGGGGGACTGGCTTGGTGGCTCAGCCTGTAATCCCAATACTTGGGGAGGCCGAGGTGAGTGAATTGCCTGAGCCTGCGGGTTCGAGACCCACCTGGGCAACTTGGCAAGACCTCATCTCTACAATAAATTTAAAAAATTAGCTGGGCGTATACTAGTGCATGCCTGCAGTTCCAGCTACTTGGAAGGCTGAGGCAGAAGGATCGCCGGAGCCCAGCAGGTTGAGGCTGCGGTGGCCAGGAGTGTGCCATTGCACTCCAGTCTGGGCGACAGAGTGAGACTCCAAAAAAAAAAGGGTACCTGATCCCAGGAGAAGTGGGGACCAGAGGGAGGCTCGAACTTTACCTGTACTTGTATGCTGAAACCTGAATTGTACCCCACATTTTAAAAATAAAATAAAATAAATGCCTTGGTGCATCGGGAGAGGGTTGTTCAGAGTTGGGTCTGCAGAGGAGAAGCTACCCCATAGCTGCACCCCTTTCCTTCTGGAGCCTCCGCAAGCCAGGGAGAAGCAAGCACAGGGGTGTGGGAGAAGCAGGCTGGGACCCACCAGGAGGTGGGTGGTGACCCACTAGGTCAGACCCTTGCTTTCCCAGTGAAAACCGAGGGGTTCCCCAGAGGGTCACGTTCAGGCTGCTACCAGAGGAGAAACACAATCGACACACACGTTCAGATCCCACGTTGTATTTTCTTTTTCTTTCTTTCTTTCTTTCTCTCTCTCTCTCTCTCTCTCTCTCCCTCCCTCCCTCCCTCCCTCCCTCTCTCTCTCTCTCTCTCTCTCTCTCTCTCTCTTACTTTCT
>NW_007256098.1:51727-53539 GCF_000164805.1 Carlito syrichta
TTCTTTCCTTTCTTCCTTCCTTCCTTCTTTCTTTCTTTCTTTCTTTCTTTCTTTCTTTCCTTCTTTCTTTCTTTCTTTCTTTTTTTCTTTCTTTTCGAGTCAGAGTCTCTGCCTGAGGAGAAACACAGTCGACACACACGTTCAGATCCCACGTTGTATTTTCTTTCTTTCTTTCCTTCTTTCCTTCCTTCCTTCCTTCCTTCCTTCCTTCCTTCCTTCCTTCTTTCTTTCTTTCTTCCTTTCTTCCTTTCTTTTCGAGTCAGAGTCTCTGCCTGAGGAGAAACACAGTCGACACACACGTTCAGATCCCACGTTGTATTTTCTTTCTTTCTTTCCTTCTTTCCTTCCTTCCTTCCTTCCTTCCTTCCTTCCTTCCTTCCTTCCTTCTTTCCTTCTTTCTTTCTTTCTTCCTTTCTTCCTTTCTTTTCGAGTCAGAGTCTCTGCCTGAGGAGAAACACAGTCGACACACACGTTCAGATCCCACGTTGTATTTTCTTTCTTTCTTTCCTTCTTTCCTTCCTTCCTTCCTTCTTTCTTTCTTTCTTTCTTTCTTTCTTTCTTTCTTTCTTTCTTTCTTTCTTTCTTTCTTTCTTTCTTTCTTTTTTTCTTTCTTTTCGAGTCAGAGTCTCTGCCTGAGGAGAAACACAGTCGACACACACGTTCAGATCCCACGTTGTATTTTCTTTTTCTTTCTTTCTTTCTTTCTTTCTTTCTTTCTTTCTTTCTTTCTTTCTTCCTTCCTTCCTTCCTTCCTTCCTTCCTTTCTTCTTTCTTTCTTTCTTTTCAAGTCAGAGTCTCATCCCATCGCCCAGGCTGGAGTGTAGTGGCACACTCATGGCCACCACAGCCTTGACCTGATGGGCTCTGAAGATCCTTCCGCCTCAGCCTTCCAAGGAGCCAGAACTACAGGCCCGCACTACCACACCTGGCTAATTTTTTAATTTACTGTGGAGATGAGGTCTTGCCAAGTTGTCCGGGCTGGTCTTGAACCCCTAGACTCAGGTAATACTCTCACCTCTGCCTCCCAAAGTGCTGAGATGACAGGCTTGAGCCACTGCACTCGGCCCCACGTCCTATTTTCAGCAGCACGAAGCGCACCCCACGATGAGGCTGCATCCTGAATCCTGCAAGTACACAAGCAGATGAAAGCCTCCTGCCTCCGACACACCTCTCAGACAAAGCAGGTGACATGTCCTTGCTGGCTTCTGAGACGACAAGCCCAAGAGAAAGAAGCCAAGTCACAGCACGGGCCCGGGCTGGGAAAGACCCTCCAAAGGCTCGGAGTGATGGGCATCCTGCGATCCGACTGTGGCCAGCAGTGCCGACCTGCTGTTCCTTCTGCTGGTCTCACTTTGGACGTGGGCACGTGGCTCGGTGGCCTTCCCTTGCATGGGTGGTCCAGATGCACGAGGTCCCCGCATTGAGGATGGCAAGTGGCTTGACTCTATGGAAGAGAAAGCACGGAGGTTCCTGGCGGGAGGTGCGTGGGTCTCCAGGCCACCTGACAGGCAGAGGGGAGTTCAACCCCCCTCCAAAAAGAACACGGGCATCTGATCTGGAGTCATAAAAACGAGATCATGGCCAGGCTCGGTGGCGCCGCCTGTCAGCCCAGCACTTTGGGAGGCTCAGGCGAGTGGGTTGCCTGAGCCCGCGGGCTCGAGACCAGCCCAGGCAACTTGGCGAGACCATGTCTCTACAATAAATAAAAAATGATCCAGGCGTGGTAGCACGCGCCTGTAGTTCTGGCTACTTGGAAGGCTGAGGCAGAAGGATCACTGGAGCCCAGCAGGTCGATGCTGGGGTGGCCATGAG
>NW_007256098.1:53559-80891 GCF_000164805.1 Carlito syrichta
TCCTCACTCCATCGCCCAGGCTGCTGTACAGTGGCACATTCATGGCCACCCCAGCATCAACCAGCTGGGCTCCAGTAATCCTTCCACCTCAGCCTTCCAAGTAGCCAGAACTCCAGGCACGTGCTACTGCACCTGGCTAATATTTTTTTTATTGTAGGAACGAGGTCTTGACAAGTTGCCTGGGCTGGTCTTGAACCCGCAGGCTCAGACAATCCACTCATCTCAGCCTCCTAAAGTGCTGGGATTACCAGCTAAGCCACTGAGCCTGATTTATGTGTAGTTTTACTGATGAGATGACTTTCTTATAGGCAGCATATAGTTGGGTCTTGTTCTCATTTTTCTAAAATACAAATCCCAAGCATCAAATCAGTTTTTTTCATCTACGTAAAGATAGGGATTCTTTAAAATAAAATAACCACAATAACTTTATCACAACTTAAAGAACTACCAATAATTCCTGGGCAACTTGGTGAGACCTCATCTCTACAATAAATCAAAAAAATTAGCTGGGTGTGGTAGTGTATGCCTGTAGTTCCAGCTACTTGGAAGGCTGAGGCGGAAGGATCACTGGAGCCCAGCAGGTCGATGCTGGGGTGGCCATGAGCGTGGCACTGCACTTCGGTCTGGGCAACAGAGGGAGACTCTGACTCAAAAAAAAAAAAAAAAATGAGATCATGTAGGGACAATCTCTCACAACAAAATGCAGAGCAGTGGCTGGGTGCAATGACTCAAGCCTGTTCATCGCAGCACTAAGGGGAGGCCAAGGAGAGAGGATTTCCTGAGCCCAGTGGGTCGAGACCAGCCTGGGCAGCATGGTGAGACCTCGTCTCTACAATAAATCAAAAAATTAGCCAGGCGTGGAGGCGTGCGCCTGTGGTTCCAGCTACTTGGGGAAAACTGAGGCAGAAGGATCTCCTGAGTGGCCATGAGCGTGCCACTGCACCTCAGCCTGGACCACAGAGTGAGACTCCAACTCAAAAAAAAATGGGGAGCAGTTAGAACTAGAATGCCTCGGCTCACTGCCAAGACCACAGGAAATCCAGGCATGATATCACCAGATGGCTTCCACAAAGACAGGAGGTTTGACCACCATAAATTCTTTCTGGCAACTTAAAAATTAAGACAAAATTCAAATAGCATAAAATTAACCATTTTATTTTATTTATTTTTATGTGGGGTCTCACTCTGTTGCCCAGACTGGAGTGCAGTGGCACGATTACAGCTCACCATAGTCTCAATCTCCCAGGCTCAGACCATCTTCTCACTTTTGCCTCCCGAGTAGCTGGGACTATAGGTACATACCACCACGCCTGGCTAACTTTTAAAACTTTTACTTTTAGAGATGGGTTGCTGCTTATGTTGTCTAGGCTGGTGGCAAACTCTTGGGCTCAAGCAATCCTCTGCCTTAGCCTCCCAAAATTCTAGGATTACTGGCGTGAGTCACCATGTCCGGCCTATGAAAATGTTTTCTGTGCTGACGCCAGGGTTAAATTCATAAGAGGGTCACAGGGTTCCTGATTTACAGTCCAGAACTCATCTAGAAGGCACCATCTCTGGAATCCAACTCAACTAATTTCTTCTTCATGCACATATACATTCATAAACCCATGCCAAAAGAGCTAGCCACTGCATGCCGGGGCCCGTGTAGACAGTTAAGTTTGCAGTGACAGAAGACCCAGGCTCTGCCTCAGGGGCAGAAAGGCACCAGAGAAACCACACCTACAGTACAGTGTAGCAAGAGTTCTCACAGCCTGCTGGGGACACAGAACCCACACCTAAGCCAGCCCAGGGAGGTCAAGGAAGGCTTGACCCCACGCAAAGCTACAGGGGAGCAGAAGTGGTTAGGAATTACCGCTTGGGCGTGGGCGTGTGGGAGGAATGTCAAGGTAGAGGAAGCATGCAAGTCATCAGGGCTGGGTGGAGAGTCTGGGCCCAGGGACTGTCCTCAGGGGCTGCTGGCAGGATGGATGGGATACGCGTGTGTTGGGCAGATTCCAAAAGCCTTGCAGGGTTCAACCAGAGGCCCGTGAAAAACATAAAAATACGTTAAGCAGAAGTGTGATACGATCAGGTCTATATTGTAAAAACAGTCCCTGTGGAGGCAGTGTGGGGAGGGGGGCGGATGTGGGAACTGCACGATTCAAGGAAGGAGGTGAATTAAAAATTCAGTTCCCAAAAAAAAAAACAAAAAAATTGACCAGACAACTGTATGGTAAAGAATTTCCAGCCGGGCTCGGTGGCTCAGCCTGGAATCCCGCACCTTTGGGAGGCTGAGGTGAGTGGATTGCCTGAGCCCGTGGGTTCGAGACCCGCCTGGGCAGCGAGACCTCATCTCTACAATCAATCAAAAAATCAGCCAGGCGTGGTAGCGTGTGCCTGTCATTCCGGCTACTCGGAAGGCTGAGGCGGAAGGATCGCCGGAGCCCAGCAGGTCGAGGCTGTGGTGGCCGGGAGCGGCCACTGCACTCCAGTGTGGGCGACCGAGTGAGACTCCAACTCAAAAAAAAAAAAAAAAAGAATTTCCAGTAAGACCCCACCTAATAACTATGTATTCATTACTTTGTTACAGAAATGCAATGACTTAAACTAAGACAATACGTCATGTTAAAAGACTCATCTTCATTCTGGGGCAACATAGTGAGACACCATCTCTACCAAAAAAAGAGGAGAAATTAGCCGGGTGTGGTGGTGCATGCCTGGAGTCCCAGCTACTCGGGAGGCTGAGGTGGGAAGGTCACCTGAGCCCAGGAGGTCGGGGCTGCAGTGAGCTATGATTGCCCCACTGTA
Source organism: Carlito syrichta (assembly GCF_000164805.1). NCBI lineage: Eukaryota > Metazoa > Chordata > Mammalia > Primates > Tarsiidae > Carlito > Carlito syrichta. The sequence goes on from NW_007256098.1 coordinate 56,347, forward strand.
CTCCAACCTGGACGGCAGAGCAAGACACCATCTCTATAAAAATAAGTAAATAAGGGCCGGGCTCGGTGGCTCAGCCTGTAATCCCAGCACTTTGGGAGGCCAAGGTGAGTGGATTGCCTGAGCCCGTGGGTTTGAGACCCGCCTGGGCAACTTGGCGAGACCTCATCTCTACAATAAATCAAAAAATTAGCCGGGCGTGGTAGCATGCACCTGTAGTTCCAGCTACTTGAAAGGCTGAGGCGGAAGGATCGCCGGAGCCCAGCAGGTCGAGGCTGCGGTGGCCGGGAGCAGCCACTGCACTCCCGTCTGAGTGACAGAGTGAGACTCCAACTAAAAAAAATAAAATAAAAAAATAAGTAAATAAGTAAATTAAATAAAAACTCATTCCACAGCATCACTAATAAGTCATGTAATCTCTACAGTCAAACCTCTAAACATTTTTTAACCCATCCTGTTATGAAAAAGATAAAGACATTGGGTAGGTGCCTCCAGTGTAGACAGATTAAGCTTACATATATTTATTTATGGTTTTATACATGTATCACTATAAATACAGCATATCTAATAAGACACACAAGAATAGAAAATATTTGGCCGGTTTTTTTTTTTTCCCGACATCTTAGCGAGGCAGCAGTGGTGTCTGCCGCTCTCTGAGCCTCGTAATGCCGCCCAAGGATGACAAGAAGAAGAAAGATGCCGGAAAGTCGGCCAAGAAAGACAAAGACCCAGTGAACAAATCTGGGGGCAAGGCTAAAAAGAAGAAGTGGTCTAAAGGCAAAGTTCGGGACAAGCTTAATAACCTAGTCTTGTTTCACAAAGCCACGTATGACAAACTCTGTAAGGAAGTTCCCAGTTACAAGCTTATAACTCCAGCTGTGGTCTCTGAGAGACTGAAGATTCGCGGTTCTCTGGCCAGGGCAGCCCTTCAGGAGCTCCTTCGTAAAGGTCTTATCAAACTGGTTTCAAAACACAGAGCTCAAGTAATTTACACTAGAAATACCAAGGGTGGAGATGCCCCAGTTGGTAGTGAAGACTCATGACCAGCCAACTGTACATTTGGAAAAATAAAACTTTATTGAGTAAAGTGAAAGAGAAAGAAAGAAAATATTAGGCCGGGTGCAGTGGTTCATGCCTGTAATCCCAACACTTTGGGAGGCAGAGGTGAGAGGATTGCCCGAGCCTGCAGGCTCGAGACAATATGGCGAGACCTCGTCTCTACAATAAATAAAAAAACTAGCCGGGTGTGGTGTCGCACGCCCGTGGTCCACCTACTTGGAAGGCTGAGGCAGAAGGATCGCCTGAGCCCTGCGGGTCGACGCCGGTGTGGCCGTGAGCGTGTCACTGCACTCCAGCCTGGGCGACAGAGTGAGACTTGGATTCAAAAACAGAAAAAGAAAAAGAGAGTGTTAAGGATGGTATTTAAAACTGAGCATGAATGGAGCGTCTGTTATCTTCCCAGGACTCAGACACCTCCTCCCAGATGGCCTCTAGCCTGCCCCCAAAGCCCACGTCAGCCTCTGGGTTGGTTCCTCCCCTGGGAGAGGTTGGTGTGCTCACCCAGAGACCCAAGGGCTGCTGGGGCGTGGTGTCGATTGGGTGTAGACACACAGGCCGGGTGTGGCAGGACAGGGGACCCTTGACGAAGGCCCTGTGAGCCAAGGGCTGAGCCAAGGCTGCAAGAGCGGGAGGAGCAGGCTGGAGGTCTGAGGCCTCGGCCCTGGGGTGTTGGAGTCCATTTCACAGACTGCTGGAGCATAGACCTGAATTCACCACATTCATCGTGGGGCAGCCGGTGCAGTGATTATCCAGTGAAAGCCAGACAACATTCTTCACCTAACTGAAAATACTGGCAGGGTGCCGTGGCTTACACCTCTAATCCTAGGGCTCTGGGAGGCCAAGATGGGAGGATTGCTCGAGATCAGGAGTTTGAGACTAGCCTGGGCAACGTAGCAAGACTGCGTCTCTACAAAAAAGAAAAAAAAAATCCAAAAATTAACCAGGAGTTGTGGTGTGTACCTGTAGTCCCAGCTACTCGGGAGGCTGAGGTGGGAGGATTGCTTGAGCCCAAGAGGTCGAGGCTGCAGTGAGCCATGGTTGTGCCACTGCACTCCAGCTTGGGCAACACTGACTCAAAACAAAAAGAGAAAGGAAATTGGAAAATACACAGTTCTGGTGAAAATGCTGAGAAGCTGGTGCTTTGAAACACCACTGGTGGAAATAAAAAGGCAAACTGTCTTCCTTGTAAGGCAGTTTGTGAATATGCAGGCATGTCTCGCTCTGCGGCATTTTGCTTTACAGATACTGCACTTTTCACAAACTGAGGGTCTGGGGCAACCCAGGCTGGGGCACATCTGCCCACATCATTCTCCTAACAGCACGTGCTCACTCGGTGTCTGTGGGTCGCATTTTGGCAATTCTTGCAATATCTTAAATTTGTTCACTATTTTCAGTCTGTTATGGAGTGCCACAAACCACACCCATATGAGATGGCGACCCGAGTCCATCAATGTGTATGTTCTGACTGTTCCACCAGCCAGCCTTTCCCTGTCTTTCTCTGTCCTGGGGCCTCCCTGACCCCTGAGACACAACAATATTGAAATTAGGCCAATTAACGATCCTACAAGGGCCTCTAAGTGTGCAAGTGAAAGGGAGAGTCACACGGCTCTCACGTTAAATCAAAACTACGGAGGATGAAGCTTCCAGAGGAAGTTGAAAGCCGAGATGGGCTGAACGCCAGGCCTCTCGCCCCAGACAGCCAGGTTGTGAGTGCAAAGGGACATTCTTGAAGAAAATTAAACATGCTCCTCCAGCCGGGCTCAGTGGCTCAGCCTGTAATCCTGCACATTTAGGAGGCTGAGGTGAGTGGATTGCCTGAACCCGTGGGTTCGAGACCCGCCTGGGCAACTTGACAAGACCTCATCTTTACAATAAACCAAAAATTAGCCAGGCGTGGTAGTGCGCGCCTGTAGTTCCAGCTACTCAGAAGGCTGGGGCGGAAGGATCGCCAGAGCCCAGCAGGTCGAAGCTGCAGTGGCCGGGAGCAGCCACTGCACTCCAGTCTGGGCGACAGAGTGAGACTCCAACTCAAAAAAAAAAAAAAAAAAAAAAATGCTCCTCCAAGGAACGCACGAATGAGAGCGAACGCGCCTTCTTGCTGATATGGAGAAAGTATGAGTGGTCTGGACGGAACATCCAGCCAGCCACAACGCGCCCTTCAGGCAGAGCCTCATCCAGGGCAAGGCCCTCCCTCCCTCCAATTCTACGAAGGTGGAGAGAGGTGAAGTTGCTGCAGAAGAAAAGTCTGAAGCCACCGGTGGCTGGTCACGAGGCTTAAAGCAAGCAGCCATCTCTGTCACACACAAGTGCAAGGCAAGGCTGCAAGTGCTGGCAGAGAAGTGGCAGTGAGTTCCTGGAAGATCCAGCCAAGGTTGCTGGTGAAGGTGGATGCTCTAACAACAGGCGTTCAATGTAGTGAAATGGCCTTCAACTGGAAGATGACATTTGAACTTTCAAAGCTAGAGAGGAGAAGTCAATGGCTGCCTTCAATGCTCAAAGGACAGGCTGACTCTTGTTACAGGCTGAGGCAGCTGGTGACTTGAAGTGGAAGCCAATGCTCATGATCTTTCTGAAAATCTCAGGGTCCTCAAGAATTATGCTACGTTGGCTGGGCATGGTGGTTCACGCCTGTAATCCCTGCACTTTGGGAGGTCAAGGCAAGAGGATCACCTGAGTCCAGGGGTTCAAGACCAGCCTAGGAAACTTGGTGAGATCTTGTCTCTACAATAAATCAAAAATTAAGCTGGGTATGGTGGCACGCGCTTGTAGTTCCAGCTACTTGGAAGGCTGAGGTGGAAGGATCACCTGAGCCCAGTAGGTTGAGGCTGCGGTGGCTGTGAGTGTGCCACTGCACTCCAGCCTGGGCAACAGAGTGAGGTTTTGACTCAAGAAAAAAAAAAAGAATTATGCCAAGCCCACTCTGCCTGTGCTCTGTACATCGAACAACAAAGCCTGGATGACAGGACGCCTATTTACAGTTGGTTCACTGAATATTTTAAGCCTACTGTTGAGACCTACTGCTCCGAAAATAAGATTCCTTTCAAAATGCTACTTCAAGCTGACCATACACCTGGTCACCCAAGAGTTCTCATGGAGAGGTACAAAGAGGTTCATGTTGTTTTTGTGCCTGCAGACACAATATCCATTCTGCAGCCTATGGGTCAAGGAGTTGTTTCGACTTTCACATCATTTTTTTTTTTGAATCATAGTCTCACTCCGTCGCCCAGGCTGGAGTGCAGTGGTAAGCTCACAGTCACCCCGGCATAGACCTGCTGGGCTCAGGTGATCCTTCTGCCTCAGCCTTCCAAGTATCTGGAACTATAGGTGACTGCTACCATGCCCCACTAACTTTTGATTTATCGCAGAGACAAGGTCTCGCCAAGTTGCCTAGACTGGCCTCAAACCCGCGGCTCAGGCAATCCATTTGCCTCGGCCTCCCAAAGTGCTGGGATGACAAGCTGAGCCACTGAGTCTGGCCGACTTTCACATCTCAATAATTAACAAACACATTTCACAAGGCTACAGTTGTCCCAGAGGGTGATTCTTCTGAGGGATCCAGGCAAAGTACATTGAAAACCTTCAGGAAAGGATTTACCCTTCAATGCCACTAAGAACATTTGTAAGGAGGAGGTCAAAATATCAACTTCCACAGGAGTTTGGAAGAAGCGGATTCTAGCCCTCGTGGATGACTTTGAGGGGTTCAACACTTGAGTGGAGGGAGTCACTGCAGCCGGGTGGAAACAGTGGGAGGACTCGAACTGGAAGCGGAGCCTGAGGATGGGAGGAACAGCTGCAACCTCGGGACAGAACTTTAGGCTTCCTGAGACAAGATCCACTCCTGGCGAAGGTGCTGGGAACGCTGTTGAAATGACAGCAAAGGCTCTAGAATATTCCATAAGCTTAGTTGATAAAGCAGTGGCAGGATTTGAGAAGATGGACCCCCATTTTGAAAGAAGTTCTGCCACGGAGAAAATGCTACCAGACAGCATTGTGTGCTACAGAGAAATCTTTTATGAAAGGAAGAGTTCTGGCTGGACTCAGTGGCTCAGCCTGTCATCCTCGCACTTTGGGAGACTGAGGCGAATGGATTGCCTGAGCCCACAGGTCCGAGACCAGCCCAGGCAACTTGACGAGACTGCGTCTCTGCAATAAATCAAAGAAAATTAGCAGGGCATGGTAGCACGCGCCTGAAGTTCTGGCTACTCGGAAGGCTGAGGCGGAAGGATCGCTGGAGTCCTTCAGGTCGGTCGAGGCTGCGGTGGCCGTGAGTGTGCCACTGCATTCTGGCCCGGGTGACGGAGTGAGACTCCAACTAAAAAAAAAGAGAAAAAGATAGGAAAAGTTCATCAGTGCAGCACACTCCACTGCTGTCTCATTTTCAGAAACTGCCACAGCCACCCCTACCCTGACCAGTCAGTGCCATCAACATCGAGGAAGGACTCACAACTAGTGAAACAATTATGACTTGCTGAAGGCTCAGATGATTGCTAGCATGTTTTTAGCAATATAGAATTTTAAAAATTAAGGTATCTACAATGTTTTTCTAGACATAATGCTATTGCACACTTAATAGATTTCAGTATAGTGTAAGCATAACTTTTATTATGCACTGGGTAACAAATAAATTCACAGGACTTGCTTTATCATGATATTAGATTTATTGTGGTGGTCTGAAACCAAACCCCAAATATCTCCAAAGTAGGCTTTTATATAAAAAAAAAACACCCTAAAAACTGGCCAGGCAATCATACCTATAATCACAGTAGTTTGGGAGGCAGAGGCAAGAGGAATGCCTGAGCCAGCGGGTTCAAGACTAGCCTGCACAGCAATCTTCATTGTAACTGTAAAAACTTGGAAGCAGATTGAACGAACAACAGTGGGAGACCAGCTAACAAGGCTCATCTGCACAGTGGAACACAAACCGTGCTGGAGAAGAGCGCTTACTGGCATGAGAAACTCCTGATGGAAAGAGTGAAGTTACAAAAGAGAAAGTCTGTTATGATTTTGCCATGGTTTGAATTTCATGTGTTGGAAATTAATCCCCCAGTTCACATGTTGATGGTATTTGGAGGTGGGGCCTTTGGGAGGTAATCAGGATCAGATGGGGTCATCAAGGTGGGGCCCCCAGATGGGACCGGTGGCTTTGTAAGAAGAGGAAGAGGGACATGAGCGGACACGTACACGCCTGCTCTCTGCCATGCGATGCCATCACCATGCTTGACTAGCAAGAAGGCCCTTACCACATGCCACCCCTCGACCTTGGACCTCCCAGCTCCAGGAGCATAAGGAATCAATTTCCTCTCTTGGTAAATGACCTAGTCAGTGGTATCCTATTATAGGAATGCAAAACAGACTAAGACAGAGTCCAACTTTTTAAAAAATTTTTCATTTTAAAGATGTGGGGTACAATTCAGGGTTAAGTATGCAAATGTTCATTAAGCAGGTACCTTTGTTGATGAGGCTGATTCCAACTTTTAAGAATATGTACATGGCCAGGCTTGGTGGCTCAGTCTGTAATCCCACACCTTTGGGAGGCTGAGGTGAGTGGAATGCCTGAGCCCGCGGGTTCGAGACCCGCCTGGGCAGTGAGACCTCATCTCTACAATAAATAAAAAAATCAGCCGGGCGTGGTAGTGCATGCCTGTAATTCCAGCTACTTGGAAGGCTGAGGCGGAAGGATCACCAGAGCCCAGCAGGTCGAGGCTGTGGTGGCTGGGAGCGGCCACTGCACTCCAGTCTGGGTGCCAGAGTGAGACTCCAACTCAAAAAAAAAAAAAAAAAGAATATGTACATGGAAAAAAGATCAGAATATGAGCCAATCGTCAATTCCAATTCTATCTGATTGTGAGGAGTAAAGGAATTTTTTAAATATATGCTTTTCTGTATTTTCTAAAGAGTTTATATGGTTTGAAATATAATTTGTAAAACATCACAGTCGTGATGGTGAGAGTATCACAATGATAAGAAATGACACGGCCTCACATAAAACAGTGGCAATTAGGGAGGAAAGTCACATTTAGGAAATGCCTAAAAAGAGTGTCATGGGCTCAACGGTGTCCCCCAAATTCAGGCATTGAAATCCTAGCCCCTGGTACTTCAAGACGTGACTGCATTTAGAGAAAAGGCATATAAAGAGGTAATTAAAATGAAACGAGTTCATGTAGGTGGTCCCTACTTCAATGGCTCACGTCCTAATAAGAAGAGACGAGGGCCAGGCCCAGTGGCTCATATCTGTTATACCAGCACTTTGGGAGGCCAAGGCGGGAGGAATGCTTGAGCCCAGGAGTTTGAGATCAGCTGGGGAAACATAGGAAGGCCCTGTCTCTACAAAAAATAAAGAATTAAAACAAATAAAATAGCTAGCTGTGGTGCATGCACCTGTAGTCTCAGCTACTTGGGAGGCTGAGGCGGAAGAAGGATCACCTGAGCCCAGGAGGTGGAGACTGCAGTGAGCCGCGATTGTGCCACTGCACTCCAGCATGGGTGACACAGGGTTTGTTGGTCGGATGGACTGTTTTTGAATTCTCTCTCCATCCCTTCCTAGCTGTGGGCTGTGCATAACTTATTACCATATTTGGAACCTCAACTCCCCATCTGTGAGACAGAGAGGATCACAGGGCCTCCCAGGGCTCCTGTACCATGTTAAGTTCCAGAATGCGGTTGGGCTCAGTGGTTCAACCTGTCATCCCAGCACTCTGGGAGGCCGAGGTGAGTGGATTGCCTGAGCCTGTGGGTTTGAGACCAGCCCAGACAACTTGGCAAGACCTCGTCTCTACAATAAATCAAAAAAATTAGCCAGGCGTGGTTGCACACGCCTGTAGTTCCAGCTACTTGGAAGGCTGAGGCGGAAGAATCACTGGAGCCCAGCAGGTCGACACTGGAGTGGCCATGAGTGTGCCACGGCACTCCAGCCTGGGCGACAGATTGAGACTCTGACTCAGGAAAAAAAAAAAAACGTTCCAGAATGTTCCACAGCAGGTGCTCACACACAGTGGTGGCTATCTCTGATTTGGTAGGAACGAGGGCAGGGACAGAACACCTGCCGAAGGGGTGCTCCGAGGAAGGTAAGCATTCGGGGAGACGGAGAAGGAAGCCTCAGAGAGGCAGGAAGAGACGGGGGCGAGCATGTCAGGGAAGGATGTCGAGATCAGAGAGGGTCAAAAGATAACAGCTGGGGCAGCCCCGTGACATGCCAGAGTGACGTCAGGCAAGTCAAGCACTGAGCAGAACGCCAGGGCATGGGAAGTCAAGGAGCAGAGACGTCGCCTAGAAGTAGATGAGAGATGAGGGGGCGGGGCGATAAGAGCTATTCCCTTAAACGTCTCCTTTATATTGAGTCTCAGACTCCCAGCCTTAAGCGATCCTCCAGCCTCAGCCTCCCAAAGCACGAGGATGGCAGGCATGAGCCAGCCACTGTGCCCGGCCTCCCTCACCCTCTCCTGAGGTAACTAGTGGTCGTGGCTGTGAAGTCTGACAGCCCCAAGCGTGCTGGTGGCCGGTTGGAAAAGCACACGATGCCAGGGAGTGGAGATTTGCCAGGCAGCCAGGCAATAAAGAACAGGACTAGGGCCTGTCTACAGAGCGTGGACGTGGGCACCAGCACATGTTGGACTATTTACAAAGACACAGATGTGACATTAGGGGGAAGAGGGTGCTGGGCCTTCACCTATTGGCTGGCCTTGCTACTCCAAATGGAACTAGAGCTGAACTCCTGTGGAATTATGCAGTTACTAACATCAAAATGGGCCGGGCACGGTGGCTCACGCCTGTCATCCCAGCACTTTGGGAGGCAGAGGTGGAAGGATTGCCTGAGCCCAGGTGTTTGAAACCAGCCTGGGCAACATGGTGGGAACTTGTCTCTACAATAAATTAAAAATTAGCTGGGTATGGTGGCACATGCCTGCTGTGGTTCCAGCTACTCGGGAGGCTGAGGCAGAAGGATCACCTGAGCCCAGCAGGTTGAGGCTGTGGTGAGCTATGATCATGCCACTGCACTCTAGCCTGGGCGGCAGAGTGAGACCCTGACTCAATAAATAAATAAATTCAGAATGGAATAGGATCCATGACCCACTCCAATGCCTTATCTCAGATTCTTCCCTTTGGAAGGCTGTACACCCTCTGGGTTTTTTCGTTTTTTGTTTTTGGTAAGATGCCAAGGCTCCCTCTTCTGGGAACTAAAGTCACTATCTTCTTATTCACGTGAGCCTGTGTGAGATGAGCCCAACACAGACACGTCGAGAGTCAAGTGCTTGTCAATGTTGTACGGCCTTCAAGCCAACACAGGATGCATTTCCTCTTTGGATGTGTTTTTGTTTCTCTCTCACAATTCCTTTCAACCTCTGTCTCTGCAACGTCACGCCGATGGCGGCCCCACTGTTTGCTTCTATTAAAAACCTACTTGAGGCCAGGCATGGTGGCTCATGCCTGTAATCCCAGCACTTTGGGAGGCTGAGACGAGTGGATTGCTTGAACCCAGAAGTTCGAGACCGGCCTGGGCAATGTCACGAGACCTCGTCCCTACAAGAAAATTTAAAAATTTACTGGACATGGTGGCGTATAACTGTAGTTTCAGCTACTTGGGAGGCTCAGAGGTCAAAGCTATGGCGAGCCATGACTGTGCCACTGCACTCTAGCCTGGGCAACAGAGTGAGACCCTGACTCAAAGAAAAAAAAAAAGCCTACTTGGAAGAAAAGCAAAAAACATGAGCCAAGTGCTGGGAAAGATGCATCCCCTTGCTGTAAATGTGGTGCTAACAGGATGGGGACACGTGAGGTCAGCACCGATCTCAGGACTCGAGGGGCTTGGTGTGCCGTCCGCCGAGGGTCACCTGCACTCAAGGCATTTTTTTACACGTCACCATCTCTGAAACGGACATGCAGAAGTGTCCTGTGGTTGAAGACATCCCGTCTCTAGCGGTGCATGAGCTGGTGGCAGATGCCCCACAGATGGGGCCTTGGAGGTGTGGGGTAATGGCAGGCTGTGCCCTGCCCCCAGGACACTCCCCGAGAAAAGCCGCCGCTGACGGATGGGGGCCTCTGGGTCAAGGAGTGAGCTGGCCGTGCCACACGCAGCCCCCGCCACGCTGCCCACAGTCGGCGTTCAGGCAGGTGTCCGGCTGCTTGGGCTGAGAACACATGGGTCGTGGCCTCCCATCGGGTGGGTCCTCTCGGAGCCATCCAGCCGCCCTGCCCGAAACACAGGCATACGGTGTGTGTGTGTCCCTGTCTCTTTCTCTCTCTGCTTCTTTTGCTCTCTTTCTCTCTGTCCCTGTCTCTCTGTCTCTTTCTGTCTCTGACTCTGTCTCTGTTTCTCTCTCTGTCTTTATCTTTCTCTGCCTCTCTCTCCCCTCTGTCTCTCTCTCTGCTTCTGTCTCTGTCTCTGACTCCCTCTTTGTCTCTCTCTCTCTCCCTCTCTCTCTCTCTCTCTGTTTCTATCACTCTCTGCCTCTAGCTCTGTAGCTTTCTCTCCATCTCTGTGTCTCTGTCTCTCTCTGTCTCTGTCGTTTTCTGTCTCTGTCTCTGACACTCTCTCTCTCTGTCTCTCTCTCTGCCTCTGTCTCTGACTTTCTCTGTCTCTGTCTGTGTCTCTGTTTCTGTCTCCTCTCTCTCTCTCTCTGCCTCTGTCTCTCTCTGTCTCTGACTCACTCTCTGTCTCTGTCTCTCCCTGTCTCTCTTTTTCTTGCACCCCCAGCCCCGCCAAGCCCCCTTTTCCCCGCCCAACCTGGCAGAGCCCTTGCCCAGCCTCGGGACGGGGGTCTCTCTGCCTGGGCGAGTCACGTGGGCACTCCCCCTTGAACTCGGCCTTGCCTGTTGGGTGCCATCTGGGGTCTCTAACAGTAAAGACCCCCTGTCACGCTCTGGCCCCAGGGGCCAGGCCCAGACACCCACAGGAGACTGTGAACCCCACGCCTCCGAGGGCCCTCCCTGCCCCGAAAGCCGCACACGCTTTCTGCCCCTTCCCAGAAGGGACCTGGGGGTCATAGTGACAGCCTGGAAGGTCTCGAGTCCCTCCAGGAAGAATCTGAGCTGCCAGCACGTGCCCTCAGTGCCATAACGGGCAGCAATGGCGCTGCCGTGAGCGTGACATCTGTCACAGAAAGGCCCGCGTGCCATCCTGGGAGGGAGAGAGGCCACACAGCTCCTTGTCCCCATCTTTGTGTGACCCACGCAACCTCTGAAAGCGCATTTGCCCGTGACAGGCAGAGCTGGCCCGGGAGACGGCCACCCACGGGCTCCACTGACCAGATGCCACAGCAGCGGGCCCGGCGGGGGCCCGTCTTGACCCCAAAGGCCGCGGGCCCCTTTGTCACACCGAGGCCACACCACGGTCCCCTGAGGGGAGTGAGGCGCCCCAGCAAGCATGACCTACCTGGGACGCGGGTCTTCTTCCCCGGGAAGCCGAGCTCGTCCGAGAGCTTGTGGATGGCCGTCCCCATCTCTGAGCCCGGCCCCCCGAGGGGCCCAGGGAGACAGCTGCGGGCGGCCAGTGGCCCTGGCTGGCCTGCGGGGCTCAGAGTCCCCAGGCCGGAGGCCCAGCCTCCTCTGCTCCCTGTCCTCACGCGCTTTTCCAGCTGGCCATCAGCATGCTCGGCCACTCTGCTCACGGGGCTGTCAGACTTTGACCACCACAACTGCTCGTTCCATAGGCCCGGGGAGGCTGGGTGCGGCAGCTCGCACCCGTAATCCCCGCGATTTGGGAGGCCGAGGTGGGAGAATCGCTTGAGGCCAGGAGTTTGAGACCAGCCTGGGCAACATAGTGAGACCTCGTCTCTACAAAAAAATTGAAATATTAGCCAGATGTGGTGGTGCGGGCCAGGGATCCCAGCTCCTCGGGAGGCTGAAGAGGAAGGCCCGCTGGAGCCCAGGAGTTGAGACTGCGGGAGTGATGGTCACACCACTGCACTCCAGCCTGGATGATGGAGACCCTGACACAAAAAAACAACAAAAGGGAGGGAGAGGTTAAGAAAGCATCTCAGCCGGGCTCGGTGGCTCAGCCTGTAATCCCGCGCCTTTGGGAGGCTGAGGTGAGTGGACTGCCTGAGCCCGCGGGTTTGAGACCCACCTGGGCAGCGAGACCTCGTCTCTACAATAAATCAAAACATCAGCCGGGGTGGTAGCGCACGCCTGTAATTTCAGCTACTTGGAAGGCTGAGGTGGAAGGATCGCCGGAGCCCAGCAGGTCGAGGCTGCGGTGGCCGGGAGCGGCCACTGCACTCCAGTCAGGGCGACAGAGTGAGACTCCGACTCCAAAAAAAAAAAAAAAATGCATCTCGTTGTTGGGAGGGGCCTGTTATGAGGTAGTTAAGGCCTCAGGGCCCAAGTGCTGTAGGTGAGCTGTGTGACCCTCAGCGACTTACTTAACCTCTCTGTGCCTTCATTTCATGTGTAAATTGAGGAAAATGGTAGTTCTCGTTTCACTGAGTTTTGATAAGAATGAAAAGTGCCAAGCGTGGTACCCAGCTTCATGGTAAGCGCCCTACAAGGTTGGGCTGTGGGCAGAAACCCTGGGCGATTCTTGCTGAGAAAGTCTGGGTTCTGTGCAGGCAGCTGATTGGCTGGGGCACTGGTTTCCCACTGTTGTGAAGAATGCCAAGAACGCCCATTTCATAGGACAATTTTTTTCAACTTTTCAATGTACCTCTTTTTTCTATTTCTGGAGACAGCGTCTCAGTGTCACCCAGGCTGGACGCAGTGGTGCGATTACAGCTCATGGCAGTCTCCCCCTCCTCTCACCTCAGCCTCCCACATGGCTGGGACTGCAGTTGTGCACCATGCTGGCGAATTGAACTTTATTTTTGTGGAGACGGGGTCTCACTACGTTGCCCAGGCTGGCCTCGAACTCCCAGGCTCAAGCGATCCTCCCACCTCAGCCTCCCAAAGCTCTGGGATGACAGGCGTGAGCCACCAAGGCCAGCGCAGTTTCTTAAATTCTTGAACTGGGCACCCCTGCTGCCCGATGGTGGCCTGCATGGTCCCGACGGAGCGCTCCGTCCCCTTGGCAAGGTGCCTAAGAAGGCAGGTGGCCAAACCCCGTGAGAGCAGCCAGCCCCCAGAAGGAGGGGGCGGTGGGCCGGGCTGTGGGGGGCTGGGGACAGCGGGTGACATCGCCATCGGATTTTGGGCTCTTTTGTCGAGGCGGACCCACCAGGGCGAGCGCCTGGCGCCGGAAGGACCCCAAGAGGGTCCCAGTAGAGGCCGGGATGAAACGGCCCGCGGTGGCCTCTGGTTTCCGTGTCACGGCCCTCAAGAGCAGTAGCGAAAGCAGCGTCAGGGCTGGGGGTCCCGCTGCCTCAGACCTTCGGGGCTTCCCGCGTCGCCCTCCGGGGTTGAGCACCCCAGGCCCGACTGAAAACCGTGTCCTAGAGAGGGCGGTCACGTCCCCAGGCGCCGGCCTCCTGGCCTCCTGGCCCCCCCCACAGCTGGCTGTGCCTGAAACCCACAGGGTGAGGCTGGCAGGCCAAAGCATCACCAGCTGAGCTTTGCACAATGTCACAGACGCCCGGTGCCCCGCCACCCCTGCTCCTGATGAGATGAGCAGCCTGTGAGGGGCTGTGTCCCCAGGGTGTGGGGGAGAGGAGCCACAAGGCTCCGAAGGAGAAGTGCACAGACTCAGGCGGGCGCAAACGGAGAGCTACTTCCTCTGTGTCGCTTTTAGTGTAATCACATTATTTCTTTATTATTTATTTACTTACGTGTTTGCTTTGAATCAGGCTGGAGCAAGCGATCCTCCCGCCTCCGCCTCCCGAGTGGCTGGGACTACGGGTGTGCACCATCACACCCGGTTAATTTTTTATTTTTTTATTTTTTTATTTTTTTTGAGTTGGAGTCTCACTCTGTCACCCAGACTGGAGTGCAGTGGCCGCTCCCGGCCACCACAGCCTCGACCTGCTGGGCTCCGGCGATCCTTCCGCCTCAGCCTTCCGAGTAGCCGGAATTACAGGCATGCGCTACCACGCCCGGCTGATTTTTTGATTTATTGTAGAGATGAGGTCTCCCTGCCCAGGTGGGTCTCGAACCCATGGGCTCAGGCAATTCACTCACCTCAGCCTCCCAAAGGTGCGGGATTACAGGCTGAGCCACTGAGCCCAGCTAATTTTTTAATTTTTAATTTTTTGTAGAGATGGGATCTGGCTATGTTGCCCGGGGGGGGGAGGGGGTCTTGAACTCCTGGACTCAAGCGATTCTCCCGCCTCGGCCTCTCAAAGTTCTGGGATTACAGGCGTGAACCACCACACCCCGCCTCCCCAAACCCTTCTACGGCGGCCCTGCAAACCGTTTCCAGCCGTGTGCCACAGCTGTGGCTCAGTCCTCTCACCTTCCCCGTCCCTCTTTCAGCAGAAGGCGACACCCAGAGCCCGTGGGGCGCTGGGTGACTGCTGGACCCCACCTCCACTTATCCTAGGGGTGGCCGTTCCCGGCTCCTTCGGGGCCCTCAATTCCAGGATTGCCGAGGCCCCAGAGCTGAAGCAGCACCTCCCTTTCCACCAGCCTCGGGGTTTTTGTCCTTCTCAGTTTTTTCGGTGTCCTCCTTTCTGTAGCAACCGCAATACTTTCTCAGCAGCAGGGACAGTCACAGAGAACCAGAGGCCTGAGACGCCACGTTCACACTTAGCACGCATTTCCGGGCTCCCAGTCTGGGAACTTTCAACATATATGTGCCTTAAAAAATGTTTTTCGGCTGGGCCTGGTGATGCAAGCCTGTCATCCCAGCATTTTGGGAGGCCGAGGCGAGAGGATTGCCTGAGCCCGCAGGTTCGAGACCAGCCCTGGCAACTTGGCAAGACCTCATCTCTACAATAAATAAAAAATTAGCCAGGCATGGTAGCGCACACCTGCAGTTCCGGCTACTTGGAGGGCTGAGGAGGAAGGATCTCCAGAGTCTAGCAGGTCTATGCTGGAGTGGCCATGAACGTGCCGCTGCACTCCAGCGTGGGCGACAAAGTGAGACGCCCACTCAAATAAAACAAAGAAGCTGACATCTGCTGCATACTTATTACATGCCAGGCTCAGACCTACACACATTATCTCTACCAACGCACTTCTTTTCTAAACTTTTTTGTAGCAACGGGGGTCTCTCTCCATTGCCCTAGCTGTTCTCAAATTCCTGGGCTCCAGCGACCCTCCCACCTCAGCCTTCCGAGGAGCCGGGTCCACAGGCGTGCACCCCCCCACACAGCTAGATTTACATTTTGCTGTAGACACAGGGTCTCACTATGTGGCCCAGGCTGGTCTCAAACTCCTGGCCTCCAGCGACCCTCCCACCTCAGCCTCCCCAGGGGCTGGGATTCCAGGCGTGAGCCGCCGGGCCCGGCCCTCTGTTGGCCCGCTTCGTCTTCGTGGAGCCGGACGGAGGGAGGTGCTCCTGTGAGGCCCATTTCACGGAGAGCGGGGCACCGGCCCGAGTCGCCCCCACCGGAGGGGCGCGGGGCCGGGCAGTGGGACTCCAGCACTTGCGCCTCGGGCCACGGGCCGCGCCGGCTCTGAGGCTTTTCAGGGCAAGTCGCCCTTTCCTTGGGGTGCAGTCTGCATGCAAGGGGGCCCCCAACCCAGGGCTGATCCATTTAAAACTGTGTTTATTCTCACCTGTTTAAGCTGCTGTCCCCTCCAAGTCCTCTCCCCTGCAGGCCACACACTTCCCGAGACGCTTTTCCCGCCGCTCGGAACAGCTTCTGGACCCCCCCACTCCGAAGCCTTGTAATGCTCCCGCCGTCTTTTCTTTCCCCCCTTCCACATGGGAAAAACGTTTCCCTTTAAGGACTTCTTACATCTGGGGAAGCCAAAAACAAGAGTAACTCCGGGCCAGAGCGGGTGGGCTCCAAAAGTGCCGCGCCCGCCGCGCGGCGTGGGCCGGGGCGCTGGCCCCTGGCCCGCCGGGCAACGGGCAAACGCGCTGCAAGGACCTCCAGAAAAGTCACCGAAGCCCGACGCAGCCTCCCCCCACAACGCCAGCTGGTCCACGGACGCTGAGGGGCTCCTGGAACACTGACCCGGGGGTTAGCCTGTGCTGCCAGGGCCCCTCCTCCAAAAGGTAATCTGGGTTTTGGGGTCCCTCGCACACCGAGACGCACACAGCCCTGTGACCCCACCCCGGGGAGGAGGGGACGCGGCACGTCCACCCTCGCGCCGTCCCAGTCTGCCCTCCCCTGGCCCGGCCAGGCCACCCTGGTCCGACGCCTGTCGCCCCCAGAGCGAACGCGCCTCTGAAAATCACACGAGGGGGCGGGAGAGGTCTTCAAACCACCCACACTCGCCCTTTCCTGTGGCTCCCGGGGTTCCAGAGTGAGAGCCATGACTCTGCCAGGGTGTCCCAAAGTGTGTTTCCTTTGGATTTTCTTTCTTTTTCTTTGAGTCGGGTTCTCACCGTGTCACCCCGACTGGAGTGCAGTGGCACGATCACAGCTCGCCGCAGCCTCAACCTCCTGGACTCAGGTGATCCTTCCACCTCAATCTGCTAGGTAGCTAGGACTACAGGTGCACGCCACCAGGCCTGGCTAATTTTTTTAGCTTTTTTTGTAGAGGCAAGGTCTTATACCATGTTGCCCAGACTGGTCTTGAACTCCTGGGCTCAAGCAACCCTCCTCCCTCAGCCTTCCAAAGTACTGGGATTCCAGGCATGAATTACCCCGCCTGACTGATTTTTTTTTGAGTCGGGGTCTCACTCTGTCACCCAGACCGGAGTGCAGTGGCACGCTCCCGGCCACTGCAGCCTCGACCTGCTGGGATCCAGTGATCTTTCCGCCTCAGCCTTCCAAGTAGCCAGAACTACAGGCGCGCACTACCACGCCCGGCTAATTTTTGATTTATTGTAGAGATGAGGTCTCGCCAAGTTGTCCAGGTGGGTCGCGAACCCACGGGCTCAAGCAATCCACTCACCTCGGCCTCCCAAAGTGCTGGAATGACAGGCTGAGCCACCAAGCCTGGTTGATTTTTTTTTTTTTTTAAGAGACTGAGTCTCTCTCTGTGGCCCAGTCTGGAGTGCAGTGGTACAGTCAAGGCTCACTGCAGCCTCAAGCTTCTGGGCTCAAGCAATCCTCCTGCCTCAGCCTCCTGAGTAGCTGGGACTACAGGTGTGCACCATTACACCTGGCTAACATAAAAAGAACTTTTTTTGTAGAGACGGGATGTTGCTATGTTACCCAGGCTGGTCTGCAACCCCTGGCCTCAACCGATCCTCCCGTCTTGGCCTCCCAAAGTGCTGGGAATATAAACATGAGCCACCGCCCCAGCCTCACACATACTCCTTGCTCAACCTGTTTTCTCTCTGGTCTTCCCACATGAAGATACCAATGTCTCAGTTCTGCTATGTTCAATTTAGTGGTTTTGTGATATAGTTTAATACCCAGCGGGGTTAGTATCTTCTCATTCTTCCATGTTTATTGGTCCAGATAAAATTTAGAACATTTTATTTTGCTTCCTCTCACTTTTTTTTTTTTTTGAGTTGGAGTCTCCCTCTGTCGCCCAGGTTGGAGTGCAGTGGCCGATCCCGGCCACCGCAGCCTCGACCTGCTGGGCTCCGGCGATCCTTCCGCCTCAGCCTTCTGAGTAGCTGGAACTACAGGCGCTCGCTACCACACCTGGCTAGTTTTTTTTTATTTATTGTAGAACTGAGGTCTCGCCAAGTTGCCTAGGTGGGTCTCGAACACGCGGGCTCAGGCAATCCACTCACCTCAGCCTCCCAAAGGCGCGGGATTACAGGCTGAGCCACTGAGCCCGGCTTGCTTCTTGTTTTTAACTTATAACACCACAAAAGGTAAACATTGTGGCCAAAAAAACACAAACCCAATCCACATCAAAACAACCACAAAAAAGATTAAGGATCATTGTCATTTTTTTTTTTTTTTGAGTTGGGAGTTTCACTCCCTCCCACAGGCTGGAGTGCAGTGGCACGCTCCCGGCCACTGCAGTCTCGACCTGCTGGACTCCAGTGATCCTTCCGCCTCAGCCTTCCAAGGAGCCGGAACTACAGATGTGCGCTACCACGCCTGGCTATTTTTAAATTTTATTGTAGAGACGAGGTCTCGCCAAGTTGCCCGGCTGGTCTCGAACCCACGGGCTCAGGCAATCCGCTCGCCTTGGCCCCCCAAAGTGCTAGGATGACAGGCTGAGCCACCGAGCCCAACCCATTGTAATTTTTTCTGGATAACTTACTGATGAATTCATTCTATCTTTAAAGAAATGCTTTGAAACCACCCCCTCTGGTCCCCTCCCACCTTGGGAGCTTTTCTGTACCCTCAAAAAAAAAAAAAAAAAAGCTTTGAGAAGATTTTCTACTTCGCTAAGAAGAGACATTGTACTTGACATGGTGTCCTCAGGTCTACAAGCCGGTAACACAGAATTTGGAAATTTCCCGAACAATGGCGGCTGGACTTTCAGAGACGACGTGGTGGGACTATTTTTCCCATTTCTTTCCCTACTTTAAATTTTCTTTATTTGTTTGAGGCTACTTCTTCTTCTCGAAAACTTTCTATTCATTCATTTTTATTTTTTCTGTGATTACAGCTATAGCCTCTGTTGTACTAGGAGTTAAATCGACTAGCTCTTGTATCTGTGTGTGTAATAGGGTCATGGTCTCACACTGTTAAGGCTGGAGTGCAGTGGCTCGACCATAACTCACTGTAACCTCAAACTCCTGGGCTTGAGATCCTTCCATTTCAGCCTCCAAACAGTTAGGACTATAGGGCATCGCTACAGCCAGCTAATTGTGTATGTTTTGTAGAGCTAGGGTCTCACTAAGTTGCCCTGTCTGGTCCTAAAATCCTGGTCTCAAGTGATCTTCCTACCTTGGCCTCCCAAAGTACTGGGATTACAGGTGTTAATCAATGCACCCCGCTCCTATTAGCATACACTAATTCTATACCATTAATCACTCTTTGAAAACATATTCTATCTAATCATGAAAAAAAGCTACTAGAGTTGTAGCTTATTTTAAAGCGAACATTCAGTCACTGAAAATCAGCAGACTTGGTATCAAGCCTTTATTGACCTAAAATGTTTTGACTGAGGGTGCATTTTTGAGGGTCAAACATCGAAAGTAAGATCACTTCAAGCTGGGCACAGTGGCTCAAGTGTCATCCCAGCACTTTGGGATGCCAAGGCAAGAGGATTGCCTGAGCCCAGGGGTTCAAGAGCGGCCTGAACAACGTGGCTAGACCTCATCACTACAATAAAAAAACAAAACAAAACTTTAGTTGGGTGTGGTAGTGTGCTCCTGTAGTTCTGGCTACGTGGAAGACTGAGGCGGAAGGATTGCCTGAGCCCAGCAGGTCGATGCTGGGGTGGCCGTGAGTGTGCCACTGCACTCCAGCCTGGGTGACGGAATGAGACTGACTCAAGAAGAAGAAGAAAAAAAGGATGACCTTTGTTTTTTTTCAAACTGGATACACAGAAACACACATACTCTTTGTATTAAAATTGAGAAGTTTATTTTTTTCATGAAATAGTAAGCAGAATTAAAGACATACACAGCTTAAGACAGTTGAAATGAGCTTAAAACTTTAATGACAATTATACATTTTATGGCCAAAGGAAAAATGAGTAATTTTAAATAACAACTCACTGCAAAAATTGTGTTCAAGAATTCACCTGAAATTAGGCGGGTCCACAGACACCTGGGATCTGGGCGCCCTGTAACATGGATAATGCCGCTGCATCCGAGTAAACAGTGGTTCGGTTCCGCCCTCTTGCCCCATCCTGCCCCGGCCCAGGGCGCTCCTCAGGCCCGACCTGGGGGGAAGCTGACATGGCCCACCTGAAGTCATGCCCGGAGGCAGTGAGGACACGCCCACCCCTCGGGCCAGGGTGGGTGCCCCATGCATGGGTTGGTCATGGCTTTCTTCTTGCGCTCAGAGGTCAAATCTCCTCGCATCATTATAAAAGTCAAAAGATAAAATTACATCTTCACAGCAGCCAAAAATTTATATCTTTTTTTGTATTTACAATATGGTACATATTTACATAACCACACCAAATACTAAATTGTAGAAACAAGAGACCACCCAGAAAGGCATCCACTCAACGGCCAGGCATTCTGTTCTCGTGCAAGTGGACACTCTGCTGAGACGCCCTAGAAAGCTAAAGACAGTCGACATTGCGAAGGCCACCGTCCATGGTCAACGAGCCGAACCTGAAACACAGGAGAGAAGAGAGGTCTCAAAGGAGTCATTAACTTGCATTAACTGACACTGCATCTTGGTCCTTGGGTATCTATCGCTCTATCGATTGATCGAACACCTTCAGGGGAAAAAACAGCCATTCATGTTCAAAGCCCAGAGGCCGCTGTGCCGCCGTGCCCCACTGGAGCAACGAGGGGCCACACGCCTGCGAAGGGACGTGGTGACGTCACCCGGGAAGTGTTGGTGTGAGCTGGCCCTCTCCCTGGCGGGGTGGGGTTTACATGCCAAGATGCGGGCTGGAAGCGAGTCCCTTTCTCGAGCGACAGTGAGGGGTGGCACCCTGCCAGAGCAGAATGCTGCTGGCAAGCAGTGGGAGGGAAAGCCGGAGGCCAGGCCCGCCGGCCAGCCACATTCTCGAGTGGAAGAATGACTCGGCCTTGGCTTCTGGGGCCACGGGCGTCCAGGATTCCCCAGCCAAGGGAGCCAGTGTTCTGGAAGATGACTCTGGCTGTAACGCCCAAGCAGATGGGGAACCTGGGGCTCAGGGAGACGTGCTCACATGGGAAAGGAGGTGCTGACACAGTTCACACGTGGGGGCAGGGTGACATGTCAGGAGGGGCGGGTACCAAGGAGCCCGGCCGCCAGCGGCAAGAGGGTGGAGGAAACGAGGGCTCGGACAGTGTTGCTCAAGGCGTGGGGCCAGTGGTCGCCAAGCAGGCGAGGGGGCTGAGGGGAAACTGCGCCAGAATGGAGGATTCTAGACACGAGGATGTTGGCTGCGACGGAGCCCATCCGCAGGAGATATGTGGGCGATGCCGACACAATGCCGGGCTTCCGTCCCTGCTGCTGCCACAGTCCCTGAGCTGCCACCAGGCTCTGCAGTAAGACGATGCCACAAGGATCGCCCACAGACGGTCAAGCAGGTCAGAAAGAGGGACCAGCTGGCAGACGCACTCTGGGAGTGGCGGCCCTCCGCAGGGCACGGCGGCTCCCCCAAAGGTCTATACGGGCTGACCCTCACAGGACACACTTAGGACTTAGCTTAGCTGGGAAGCAACTGTGAACTGGATGCTACGAAAAGCCAGATAATTACTGTGCAGTTGCAATAAAGAGATGGGGGAAAGGCCAGGCATGGTGGCTCACGCCTATAGTGCCAGCACTTTGGGAGGCTGAGGTGAGAGGATTGCCTGAGCCCAGGGGTTCGAGATCAGTCTGGGCAACTCAGTGAGATCTTGTCGGTACTATAAATCAAAAAATTAGCTGGACATGGTGGCGCATGCCTGTAGTTCCAGCTAGTTGGAAGGCTGAGGTGGAAGGATGGCCTGAGCCCAGCAGGTCGAGGCTGCGGTGGCCCTGAGCATGCCACTGCACTTCAGCGTGGGCGATGGAATGAGACTCCAACTCAAAAAAGAAACAGGGAAAAATTTCTAAAAACTAGCAGGCAATTCTCAGAAAAAAATGGAAACTGAACAAACACATCAAAAGGATGTCTGACATCGCTACTAACCAAAGAAGCATACATTAGACCCTCAGTTACAACTAAACAAATAATCTAAGAGCCTGATAACACTTGGTTGTTGACAAAGGACCATGCATGACCCTTCAAGGAGCAAATCAGTAAGTCCTTCCTTCACTTCATCCTTCCTTCCTTCCATCCCTTTATGCCTTCCTTCATTTCATTTTCTGCGTCAGGGTCTCACTTTGTTGCCCAGACTGGAGTGCAGTGGCACGCTCCCAGCCACTGCAGCCTCAACCTGCTGGGCTCAGGTGATCCTTCCACCTCAGCCTTACGAGTAGCTGGGAACTACAGGCTCACGCCACCATGGCTGGCTAGTTTTTTGATTTATTGTAGAGATGAGGTCTCTCCAAGTTGCCCAGCTGGTCTTGAACCCGTGGGCTCTGGCAGTCTTCTCGCCTTGGCCTTCCAAAGTGCTGGGATGACAGGTGTGAGCCACTGTGCCCAGCCACCCACCATCATTTAAATGTGCATACCCTCTGGCCCAGAAACCCCACATCCAGAAGCATCTAGAAATTCATCCCTCAAAAATTCTTACATGAACACCTGAACATACAGCTGCACAAAGATGTTCCTTGCAGTGGTTTGCAATTAGGAGAACCCAGAAACATGAATGTCCACTGAGCCAGCGAGCAGGGAGGGACGAAGGGCAGGAGCAGCTCAAGCCCCTCTTCTCGGGGACACATCTACGGCCTGGAGAGCGCGGGGAGACCACCTGCAGCCCCTGCAAGGCCGTGCTGCGTGTTCAGTGACAGATCACAAGGCTAGTGCCCGCAGGCACGGGAAGCAGCTCTACCAGGCGAGGTTGGAGGCGACAGGCAGCCCCCAGGCCCGAGGAAGGGCCGAGTCGCAGGGCCAGCTGCGATCGGCTTCTCTGAGGATCAGGCAGGGAAGGCAGTCACCGAAATGGCGTGCAAGCTCTGCCCGTTTTCACCTCCTCAGGCCTGCCCGGGAAGATTCAGCAGGTGACGAGCAGACACCCAGTCCCTCTGAGGGCCATGGGCCCCAGGGTGCCCACCGGAGAGGCAGCGCCTCAGTTCCAGGAGCCCTCAGCCCCACCGGGGCACCAGGCCTCCAAAGAACAACGCCAAGAAAAAGAGTGTGGAAGACACTAGACTTCACAAACTGGTGCAGCAAGCAAGTAATGCTATTAACCGCTGCTCTGCAAACAGGGAGCCCATTGGCCACCACAAGGCGAGTTCACAGCAACACCAAGAGGGGAGAACGGGCTGGGCCTTAGGACCTCTCACCACTAGCCCACTGGCCTGGAGGTCTGGGCAGGGAGGTCAGCGGGGAGGCTTGTGGTTCCAGAAGCACAGGCAGGGTTCCCGCTCTCACCTCTCTAAAATGTGGTTGTTCTCGGCGAGCTCCTTCACCACCCCCTCCATCTCCTCCTTCAGTTTCTTCATGCTGTCGGCACAAAAGAAAGAAACACACATGGCTGCTCAAACAGGCACGTGACGTCTCAGAGCCACGTTTATGTTTCCGAGTCTTTATGTTAGCAAGTCTTTAAGCAACATCACCAAACACTGTCCTTTGAGAAATTTGACTACAAGAGCAAGATCCCAGGCTGGAACAAAAGTGAAGGGAGCCCCGCAGCGAGCGAGGGCAGTGTCTCACCCCAGCGTCATCTCCACCAAGGTGTTAGAACTTGGGTACAGCGGGGCCATGGCGTGCTTCACTCCACCCGAGGCGGCAAACATTTTCTGTGGCAGAGTTTCTTGCAACTAAACAGCAAAACAGGGATTAGCCACGGAACAAAAGTACTCACTACAGATCTTAGATAGAGTTTCACAGCTTTTCACAAGTCCTTTACAGTTTAAATTTCTACCTCAAAACTATCCATGATAAGAATACTGATGTCAACAATCTTTAAAAAAACTTTTCTTATAGGTGATTAAGAATGGTTTATCAGAAGTTTTTCGTTGTAAAACATCTAAATTCTTAAAATGTGGCTCAAAATACACATTGAATAGGGTGAACAGATCTGGGTCCAGAAACCTGTCCCTCCTCCTCAACCACCAGCAGAGATAAACTGAGAGAATTTTTGTTTCCCTCCTGGGAGAAAAGCTCTTTTCCAGATGTTTTTGGGAGCGGCACCTCATTCGTGTAGTCCTGGTACTTTGAAACCTCTTCTTCAATATCAAAACACTGATTAGTCAGAGACAAGAGCTGTTTCCTAAGGTGAAGCATCTTTCTGAAAATCAGAAACAACTGATTAACACGCCGTCCCGCGAAATATCCCTACATCAAATACACAACATTTATCTCGCACACAGTCGGCCGCTCGTCACCCAAATAAGGTCCCTTACCTCATCCACTCTTCCGACTTGTCCAAAAAAGCCTCGTACTTTCTGACACATTCCTCTGTGAAGTGGGTCATGGCCTTCGTCGCATGGTAATACAGTTTCTGCCTGCAGTTTAGCAGTGAGCAAAGAAAAGAGACTGAAGCTGGTGTCCCTGTTTCTACTTGCACTGTCTAAAAATGTTCAGATAGCTTTCCTAGATTCACTGCTTTCCTAGACTCTGGTGGTGGCCATGTGCTCTTCGAGCTATGGCTGCCGCCATGTTTCTTAAGCTTTGGCCCCTCTCCTACCTTGTGAATCTCCTCTCTCTCTCTCATTTACTTTCTAAATAAACTATATTTTTCAGTCTAAAAAAAAATTAAAAATAAATCAACAAATAAAATGTTCAGGCATATGAAACTGGTCTACTTCCTGAAACAACTGTTGGGTGCTTTACAGATTCATAGTAGAAAGCAAAGGCTAGCTGGGCTCGGTGGCTCAGCCTGTAATCCTAGCACTTTGGGAGGCTGAGGTGAGTGGATTGCCTGAGCACGCAGGTTCGAGACCCGCCTGGGC
>NW_007256098.1:81318-82328 GCF_000164805.1 Carlito syrichta
CAGTGTGGGAGACAGAGTGAGACTCCAACTCAAAAAAAAAAAAAAAGAAAGCAAAGGCTTCACAGACAGACACTGTGGCAGCAGTGATAAATACTGTGTATTTGATGCAGGAATATTTCACTAGACTGCGTATTAATCGGTTGTTTTTTATTTTCAGAGGGCTCGAAACAGACTGTGAGCAAAACGTCTGCTGGACGAGGCCAAGTTAACTGCGCAGCCGGGCCTGGCCCTGCCCGTTTTTCCACTCTCTGCTGTGCCTCTGCAACTTGAGCCCAAGGCAGAAGGCAACCGGGTGAGCATGGGCTTTCTCTCCCTCCTCCCTCCTGCAGTGAGAACCCCCTTCATTCCTTTCATTTCTTTCTTCCTTCGTTTCCTTCCCTCCTTCCATTTCTTTCAGGGATCAGATCAGAGAACCACAAAATGTGGGAATGTCCCTCCAAAGCCAAGATTGAAATGTACTTTCTACTGCAATTAATTTTGATTCTAAGAACCATATTAACAGAGATAACCAAAACAGCACCAGAAATAACCAGTCAGGAGACACAATCTGGACACTTACTTATCAAATTTGTGGATCTGTTCTTCATTATAAGCTAGTCCTGGAAATAAATAAATAGATGTTAGGGCGGAATCGTAACATCACGCCCAACATTTTCTTCTTTGGGGGGATTACTGCTTCAAAAGGCCACGGGTGCGAAGCAGGTGTCACACTTGGGTCTGTAGGCCACTGACAGCCCAAGATGTGTCTTCTGTTTGGTCAGTACAGTGTTAACATTTAAAAAATTGGCCGGGCACAGTGGCTCAAGCCTGTCATCCCAGCACTTTGGGAGGCTGAGGCAAGAGGACTGCCTGAGTCCGTGGGCTTGAGACCAGCCCGGGCAACTTGGCAAGACCTTGTCTCTACAATATATCAAAAATTAGCTGGGCGTGATAGCATGCCTGTAGTTCCGGCTACTTGGAAGGCTGAGGCAGAAGGATTGCCTGAGCCCAGCAGGTTGTGGCTGCGGTGG
>NW_007256098.1:82398-104942 GCF_000164805.1 Carlito syrichta
AGTCAGAATGTTTCTAATAAAATCTGTATTTCCAGCTTCTCCTGAGAAAGGGGAAGACCAGGCGATGCCTCAGGTGATGCCCCCTGCCCTGGGGCCTCCCTCCCGTCCCTCAGTGCCCACAGCCAGTCCTTCCTGTTGCCTTCCTGGACCTTCCAGGCTCTGGGGCTCATGACCCTGACTGACAATAGTCCAAAGGATGGTCTTAAGAATGACCGTGTGTACATTCAACCTCTTCCTGACAGAATCTCCTCTCTGGAACAAGCGGCTTAAGCAGTCCCCTTGCAAGTAAATCGACTTAGTCCAGCTGAACTGAAGCTAACTACAAGGGGATTTACTGGATTAACAGACAACAGATTTTACTTACTGCGCTCCGCTTTGTCTTTTTTGAACTGATAGTAAATTTCTGTGATACAATTTAACAGGACTTGCAGTTTTTCCACACTGTTTAAGAAAAAAACAAGAACAAAAATAAATAAATGAATCGAGTCAATGTGAAAAGGACATTTACCATCAAGAGCAGCCCCCACCCGCCAAGCCGCCACCTACTTCCGGTCCCTGGGGTGAGTGCCTTCCTGGTGCGCCCACGTGTCGGCCAGCGACCCGCCTGGGGACAAGCGGCTGTCGATGTCCTGCAGGCTGGTTTCTATCGTGCCCTGAGAACTGGAAAGCTAAATAAAACCAATGTGTTCAGAGCCAGATTGCCAGGTCAGAAACGATCATCCCAAGGTCAAGAATGTAGAGTCCAGACCCCATTTCTTTGGGAGACCACGTCAACTCAAAGACAGAGCAATCCGGTCCATCTCTAAAGACGAGATTGTCTCTTAGGTTGGCTTCCACCAAGAGTTACAGCACGATCATAAAACCCCAGGCAAACTAGCACTAAGATACTTGATATACATTCCATACAGTAAAGGTCCTTCTAAAACGTGCAAAATACCCGAAATCTTCTGTCTCCTTATCTGTAGAAAACGGCTAATTTGGCTGATCCTCTGCCTCACAGTGCTGCAAAAACTCAACAGGAAACCCCAAGCAGCCCCAGGTGCACAGCAGAGCTCAGCAAGACTCATGCTCTCTGCTCAGAGGCTGGAGAAGAGGACTTCCTCTTAAAGAGGAGATGCAGAGAAACCCCATCCAGACCTGCAGAGGCTCCTCTTATCTACTACAGACTCGAATGCAACAGGTGTGACACGTACGAGGCAGGACGAAGTTAGGCTTCAAGGACACAGGTGTCCAAGTACGTAAAGGTCCTGACACCCACGACTGACACTACCACTAGCAACAAACAAGGGCGTTCCTGCTACCACACTCTGGGCAGTCAGCACTGGCCGTGTGGCTGGCCCGCACAAGGTGGATTCAGCCTTTTCTAGTTACAGAACTGATTCACTGCCTTGGGGGCCCCCCATTCTTCCTCACTCTTTATTTTAGAAAAGATCTGATGATATTTTCCAGTTTGCACCGATTTCTAAACAAGCCTAAGTACTCTGCATTCAAATGAGCGTGAAGTTACATCCACGGACTTGCTTTCATTGCCACAGCAGCGACACAAAAGCATTATGGATTTCAGAGAGGGAGGGAGGGAAGGGGGGAGGATGAGAGGAGGAGGGGGAGGAGGGGGAAGAGCGGGGGGGAGAGGGAGAGGGACAGAGAGAGAGAGAGAGAAAGAAAGGACAGCATGTATGAGGGGGACAGAGATGGGTATGAGGCACAGTAGACGTGGGAATAACAAAAAGCATTTTATGGAGTTAGGACATGCAAACACTGTAAAGAAATTCCTACAGATGGGAAAAGGCTATCCTTTGTCTAGAGTTAGAAATATCATCTCTCCAGAAAAGCTAATCTTGACAGCAAAAATTGATTATGAGCTTACAATTTTCACCATTTTGTAAATACTTACTCTCAACAACTTGGTGTGTATGTCTGAAATTTCACCTAACTCTGCTGCTTCCAGGTTGATCTTCATCAACTTTTCATATCTGCATGAAAAGTCACAGGAAAAATTGAATAAGAATGATGACTGTATAGATTTTAAAAGGCGTTTTATAAATTATGTTTTTGTCATAATCACTTAAGGATAAGAAATTGATTCAAAATCTATAAGCCAGCAAATTCTAAGAAAACCTTGATGTCTTCCCGAAGAAGCATTTGATATACTACTCATACATAAATTGCAGTTAAGAGCCTTTGCAGATTCAGAGATAAAACAGAAAAGGCAAATTAATTTCAAATAATCTTATGTCAGGAATAGAGTAAAAATACTAGATTTCAGGATGAATGGAGGCCAATAGTAAATACTGATTTATTGTATCTCCTCTACAGTACAAATAGCATATTCTAGAAAGAGCACAGTTTAAAATACTGTTTCAAAAGACCTTCACAGAAAAAAGCGTAAACTAGGAGCTATTCCTAAGATTCTAAAAATACCACCGCAAGGCTGCCTCGAAACCCCTCTTCCTAATTCCTTTGCTGATGACAGACTCTGTATCTTCCTGTCCAGGGCTTCTGCTTGTAGGAAATGAGATGTTCCTCCCCGCCTCCTCCCCCACCGCCTCTTCCTTCGCAAAACCTGGGGGAAGATGCCCTGAGAGATGCTATTCATCTCTCAGAGGCAACTGGCGCCTCTGCCTCTGTGGGAGGCGACCATGAGCCGTAACACTGCCCTGCGTGCCACGCTCGTCACGGACAACCAAACAGATGCCATGAAAAGAGAACAGCACTTAACAGTTCGACCACAACCAGCGAGGACATCATCTACTCACACTTTCACAGTTTTTTCGATGTTCCTGATGCAGAAATCCAATGTGATCACAACTTCTGTCTTCTTGTGAACAGTTTCATTGTAATCATCTCTAACTAATTCACTAAAAAAAAAGATTCCCATTAGTCAATCTAAGGAATTACTTATTTTTTTCTAGCCTATCGCTAACTACATTACAGTTCAAACACACTGTGTAACAACATTCCTGATACAATTAGGAAAGCTAATTCACACTTTTGGGGACACCACTATTAAGAGCATTTCTGTGACCCTTACACGTCATCTTGGGCACTTGTGTTTTCTCAAACCCTGACTACGTACTAGGTTAACAGCTTAGAAGCCCAAGGCATTATGACATTAAGAAACAGACATCTATAATCACACAGAGAAGTCGCAGAGCCTTCCATCTTTCGCCACCAAAACTTCCCTTTACTGCTCACAGATAGACTGCTCATGGGTTACTCCATGACCCAACCACAGGAGGGGCATCCCTTACCCAAAACGCTTGAGACCAGAAGTACTTCAGATTTGAATTTTGAGATATCTGCACAGATACACACTAGCCGAGCAGCCCAATTCAAAATTCACAGTGCGAAATGCTCCAGTACTTCCCTTGCACGAGACCTCTGAGCACCATGTTGGTACTCACAGAGTTTAGGATTATGGGGCACTTGGGATCAGAGGTGCTTAACCCACAGTGTGATCTCTGAAGAAGGATGACCTAGCAAATAATATAACTGAAGGGCTATGGTCTACATCAGGGATCACAGACCAAGGCCTAAGGCCTGTTTCTGTAGGGCCTGTGATTTAATGTTACATTTTTAAAGACTGCTTAAAAAAAGAGAGAAAAAAGACCATATGTGGCCCATGAAGGCTAAAACATTACAATGACCCTTTAAAGAAAACACCTCCCAAGAGTGGTCTACACTAAAACTATTTTTCCACGACCTACTAAACTATAAACTATTAAATAAAAAGAATAAAAACTCCATGGATCAGTGACTGGGGTAGATAAGAGCAAGAAAAACCAGAATCTCCTAGCATACTTAGGTTTTTCCAGAAACTGGTAAAACTTAGAGGCTTCTTAGTGGAAACAGAACACAGGCCTGGAAACAGGATGTGTGAACACACTGGAAAACGTTACCGGTATGACACAGCTTCACACGAAGATCACAGAAAAAAGCCCAAAAAGGTAAGAATAATGAGATGCTTCGTGGCCATTTTCAGGAAGGGACTGCCAAAAAGCCCAACGCCCCAGGCCCTGTGTGCAGTGAGGTGGGCCAGAAAAGACCTCCCAGTACAGGGCAGCCATGGCTATCACCGCGTGTACAAGACACACAGGTCTAGGAGCATAATTCTCAGAAAAGAGAAGGTTTCAAATGGAAAGATAACATCTATAAGTCATGAAATGTGAAAAGTAAAAATCACATCTGTCTTTCATTTCTGAGAGTCACTTTCAGGAAGAGACTTCCTAACCAGATGATCAAGACCCTGATCCAGAATAACCATCACAAGTGATCTAGTTGAAACATTAGTTTGTAAGTGCTTCCTGGTGTGTACGCTCTCACTTCACGGTTCCGTCTACATCAAGAATCTGGAAGGCCGGGCTTGGTGGCTCTGTCTGTAATCCCAGCACTTTGGGAGGCCGAGGTGAGTGGACTGCCTGCGCCCACGGGTTCGAGACCCGCCTGGGCAACTTGGTGAGACGTCATCTCTACAAAAAATTAGCCGGGCATGGTAGCGCGCACCTGTAGTTACAACTACTTGGAAGGCTGAGGCGGAAGGATCACTGGAGCCCGGCAGGTCGAGCCTGCGGTGGCTGGGAGCGGCCGCTGCACTCCAGTCTGGGCGACAGAGTGAGACTCCAACTCAAAAAAAAAAAAAGAATCTGGAAGGGGCAAGTCTACAGAGACAGAGCATCCGTGGTGGCCAGGGCGGGGCGGTTTGTGGGGAGATGGGAAGTGAATGCCGGTGGGTGCAAGTCACGTCCTGGGGTGATGAAAATGCTCTAAGATCAGGGGCTGTACAGCTCTGTGGACAGACGGAACACCACTGACCTATAATTTACATGGGTGCATTACATCTCTAGGATGTGAATTATATCTCAGTACTGTGTGAAAAAAAGAGTGGCTTCATTTTGGAAAATGGCAGGAAATGGAGGAAGATTCTGAGGACTCAACGATGGTACTGGGGTTCAACAAGCCAAAGCCTTCCAGAGAGTGAAATGACAACCAAGTCAAGGTCCTTGGAAAAAAAATTCATTTGTTTATTACATGGTAGGAACAGTATGGTATAAGTTTTAAAAATCAGATACTATCTGTCCTGTTTCACAAGCTTATTGTAGGATTCAAATGAAAAAACAGTTGCTAAATGTTCTGTGAACTAAATGTGGAACAGATGTACTGAAATAAAAATCAAGCATGGCTGGGCATGGTGACTCATGCCTATAATCCCAGCTACTTGGGAGGCCGAGGTGGGAGGACTGCTTGAGCCCAGAGTTCAAAGCTGTGGTGAGCTACTGCACCACTGCACTCCAGCCTGGGCAACAGAATGAAACCCTGTTTCTTTTTTTTTTCTTTGATTCAGAGCCTCACTCCATCACCCAAGGCTGGAGTGCGTTAGTGCGATCATAGCTCATTGCAGCCTTGACCTCCCAGGCTAAGGCAATCCTTCCATCTCAGTCTCCTGAGTAGATGGGACTATAGGCATGCACCACTATGCCCAGATAATTTTTTGATTTACTGTAGAGATGAGGTCTCACCGAGTTGCCCAGGTTGGTCACCATACCCTCTCTCTTAAAAAATCCAAAAGCAAACAAGAAAAGCAAGCACCTGACCCTAACTACCCTGGAAAGGTAAAACAGCATAGAGGGAGTGGTTTGCCACGTTTCCAGTGAGTTCCACATGAAGATCAGTTTTACATTTCAGCCTTACTCACACCAGCCATCGTATCCCCTTGCGCACCAGCTCCTGGTAAAGCAGCAAGCTGCTGGCGATTCTGCAGGCGTAACACACAACCCCCGTTACTGCCTAAGGAAACAATTCAAAATGTCAGTATCGGATACTAACTGTGGTACAAGGTAAGAACGATATTTCCAGCTTAAACACTTCTATCAGGCTAATTAAAAGCATAATGCAGCGCCAATCCCTAAAAGCTAATAGCAGACAAAACTGTAACAAATACTCCAGCTTCAACATTATCTAAACATGCTCTGTCTCCATGGAGGCAACCTTCTTACGATGAGTTCAAGAAAGGATGAAAAGGAAGAAAGAATACAAAACAATTTGGAATGAATTCCAATGTATATGCATGACTTCCTAAATCATACAGGCATATTAAAAGACAACACATTTTGTTGCTCCATGGTAAAAATTTGAATCAGGTGTTCACACAGTACTTTAAGTAAACACTGACCTTAGCCATGCTGGCATCCCCATCTAAGTCATAACGTGGGTGGACTTTAGGGAGGGAAACTGAAATACAAAGAGAAATACTTAAGATGAGAAAGAAAATCATGTAATTACATTAACCTTTACATACAGCAAACAGAACATCTAAATTAAACACTGATGACAAAACCTTTAATGTACTTTTCCTGGTTAAAAAAAGCTACTTGAAACAATAATGCTCATTCCCTAACAAATTACCTCTGATATTTCTAAGGAGTTTCACA
Source organism: Carlito syrichta (assembly GCF_000164805.1). Taxonomy (NCBI): domain Eukaryota; kingdom Metazoa; phylum Chordata; class Mammalia; order Primates; family Tarsiidae; genus Carlito; species Carlito syrichta. The sequence goes on from NW_007256098.1 coordinate 88,827, forward strand.
TTTCCCTTAAGTATATTCCAATGCAATGAGCTCAATGTTTAATTTTAAAATCTCAACCAAACCCCAAAGTTCCAAATAGGCATGTACAAATTTGAGTAATTCATTTTTTCCTGCCAGTAGAATGAATAATTTAAGAGATTCCAAAAGTGCAGCTCTGCCTCTTCTTGGATGCTAGAGCCTGGCACACGTCCTAGACACACTGGACACAATACGGATTTGCTCAAATTTGTGATGCAAAAGGTTATTTTGAGTGTTTGCAAAACACTTAAAGCAGAGTTATAGTAAACCCTATGTAACAAACTAGTTTACCACTCTATAACACTAAATATTTGAAGTCAAGATATGTCTATAAGGCTTTCAATTTTACAGCCACTCGCTTTCACATAATTCACAGAATTTTAATATCTATGAGCATTCTACATAAACAACATCATCTGCTTTAAGAAGATGACAATCATTTCTACAATGAGCTGGGTTTTTTTTTGAGTCGGAGTGTCACTCGGTCGCCCAGACTGGAGTGCAGTGGCCGCTCCTGGCCACCGCAGCCTCGACCTGCTGGGCTCCGGCGATCCTTCCGCCTCAGCCTTCCGAGTAGCTGGAACTACAGGCGCGCGCTACCACGCCCAGCTAATTTTTTTATTTATTGTAGAGATGAGGTCTCGCCAATTTGCCCTACAATGAGCTTTTTTTATAATGGCTAGTAAAAACAACAAGGAAAAGGCCACGCACTCTTTTCGTAGACCAGACCTATGGTGTTCAGGGGTTCCCGGCTGACGATGAAGATGGGGTTCTCCTCAGTAGTCTTAGGGAAGTGCTGCGCCAGCCTCCCGGGTTCCAAGACCAAGCGGCGACCTTCGTAGACAAGTTCTTGATTTGAAGAGACAATTTTGGTTTGTTTATACACCAGCTCATGAAACACAGTAGCACTGTGTGAGGAAAATTAAGGACAACGTAACTGAGGATAAAATGACAGGTACGATGTTTCTGGAACACTGACTACAACAACATCCACTTCTAGCTCACATTTGCAAGACCATGGCCAGTCCATATAAATGCTGTTTGGCTAATGTGGATACGACGAAGTCCACCAGACTGGCAATTCCACACGACCCAGTTGTCCACAGTTGTGAAGTTTAAAGTGTTTTTGTTTGGATACCTGTGTAGTCTCCAGGATTCTTAGCGTTTAGAAATGGGAGCCAATACAGCAGAGAGGGCGATAGCACGGACTTGCGCCATACACCGGAGTTCACCCCAGCCCTTTGCACCTGGCGACGAGACCGGCAATAGCTTGGTGCTCTGTGCTCATCTTTCTCATCACTAGGGTGGGGATTTAATGGTGTGCACCCCACAGAACTGCTGTGCGGACCAAAGGGTTTGGCTGTGTGAGAACCGAGGTCAGTACCATGGGACCACGTTTGCTGGGTGAATTAACAAAGCCATGTAATTCCAAGACAATGTTTTGTGGAAGAGACAGATTCCCCTTGAACAGGTTCATAAAAAACAATGTTTTGGCAGCAGCGCTGTGACTCAGCTCCACCAGCCTCTGTTATGAACTGGCTCAGGCTTGGGTAAACTTCTTACGCTCAAGCATACTTTCAGAATGAGAACTGTGGCTAACTCCAAACCACAATGTGTGTCTATTCAGCTCTTACATACCGAAATAAAGACAGACAGGACATTGCAATCTCGTGTTATGTCAGTATTACTGCATTGCTTAGATTCATAATGTTATACTTATGTTTATACATTAATATCTAAAACAATATTTTATCTAATTGATTGTATTCCTTAATTACCAGCAAAAGTCCCTTTTACTAATTTTTATGAAGTATCAAAACTGCTATTGAATTTTGTCAAAACAGAAATGAAGGCACATAGAATGGTTGTAGTGTTTCCCCCTTCACTCTACAAAACATTTTATTTGGAGGTCACTGTAGATGCCCATGCAGCTGGAAGAAATAACTCCCATCATACCTCACTCATATTAAGGGTAAAATATCAACATGTCAACACTGACACACTCTACTCCGATTTCCCCAGTTGCATATACGTGTGTGTGTGCGCGCGCGTGCGCGCGTGCACGCGCGCACATACAGCCATGCATCATTTAGCAATGGGAGACATTCTGAGAGATGCATCGTAAGGTGACTTCATCCCTGTGGGGCTGTCTTAGAGTGTCCTCACACAGCCCTGTGTGGCCAGCCTGCTGTACACCTAGGTTTTGTGACAAGCCTCCTGCTCCTGGGCTAAACACGTGCATAGCACATTACTGCACTGAACACTGTAGGCAGCTTAACACAATGCTAAAGTGTCCATGAAGCTAAATGGAGCGTAACACAGAAAAGTCACAGTACATAAATGGTCTTATCATCTTATGGGACCAGTTTCGCAGACGTAGTCCATTGTTGACCAAAACGCCATCACGAGGTATGTGATTGTTCTTAGTTTTATGCAGTTTTATCACATGGGTAGTTTCTTAAGATCACATGAGTATATTTTTGTTTCCATAAAACAAACATTAATAATTTCCCCAGTACCGAGTGCTTTATACCACATACGCAAATAATAACTACACTAACTGTATTTAAGATTTAGGTTTTAATATTTATTTTTGAATTGGAGTCTCACTCTTTCGCCCAGGTCGGAGTGCAGTGGCATGCACACTCACGGCCACCCCAGTGTCCACCTGCTGGGCTCCGGCAATCCTTCCGCCTCAGCCTTCCAAGTAACTGGAACTACAGGTGTGCGCTACCACGCCCGGCTAGTTATTGATTTGTTGTAGAGACGCGGTCTTGCCAAGTTGCCCGGGTGGGTCTCAAACCCGCAGGCTCAGACAATCCTCTCGCCTCGGCCTCCCAAAGTGCTGGGATTACAGGCTGCGCCAAGCAAGCCCAGCCAAGCTTTAATATTTTTTAAATGACAGAAGAGTACCCTTCATAAAATCTAGCTCAGTTATTACAGATGTCATTTGTGATTATGTAATTTGAAAGAAGGCACAAAATAAAAGCAGTCCTGTAAAACTTGCAGTTTAAGAACAAGTTAATTTACCTACAAACTTTAGAAAACCGGAAACTCAATCTTTTTACTCCAGAGGTAAGTGGAAGGGCACTGTTTTAAAAGTGGGCAGCAGACACCTCTGGGGAAAGTGAGGCACCTCTCTACTGCTCTCCTAACTTGGGAAAATACCTCCTACGGAACACGGTATGTGCCTGAGGAAGCAAACACCCAAAGGTACTTACGTATTGTAACTGTGGATATAAATCTTATGAGCTGTCATTTGTTGTAGTGAAAAAACATGAATTATCATCCGGTGAAGTATATCACTAGTTTCTGCAAAAAACTGGTCAAAACCCCAACATTTCTCTTGATCTGCTTCCAGGATGTTTGCCAGAACAGGGGTCAGCAGAACTTGAAGGCCCCTAGAGCAGGATCGAGAAGTTAGTTGAAGAGTGAACACGTCACAATTTGTCTAGGCACAAAATCATAATATTTACCACCAGATCAAAGGAACTGCCATTATTATTAGATTAATTTCCAGAAAGCTAGGTGACCTTCATTCACTGTCACTTGTCAGTAAACCAGGGATTATAGACTTTGGTGTTTTTTTTTTTTTTTTAGAGTCAGGGCTTCACTTTGTCACCCAGGCTGGTGTGCAGTAGTGCAATAACTCACTGCAGCCTCAAATGCCTGGGCTCAGGTGATCCTTCTGCCTCAGCCTCCTGAGTAGCTGCAACTACAGGTGTGTGCCACTGTGCCCAGTTCCATGACATTTTTGGTGCTTGTTTCCACTGCTGATCTGCAGTACCAAAAATCTTTACTATTTAAAGTAAAATTGTTTTTTGGCACCTGAGCAACTTTTACCAAACAATTCATAACTTGGTATGCTAAAGACTGATTAGGTCAGGTCTGTTACCCTCCAGAAATACGCTAGAGTCAGATAATCAGATATTTCTGACTCTGAGTTTTGGCAATGTAATCATAAACCAGCAAGGATTCGTTTCCTGGCCCTTTACATGTTATCAGTTTTGCCTGGGATCCTCAAAATGAGTATTTTCTAAATAAAAATGTAATACAAATCACTGTTACAATACTCCATTCCATTCTCCAACAAAATAAATTTCTCTTAGCAATCCAGCTGCATGACACAAGTGTATTTTAGAAACTGTTCTTTAGACAATATGAAATGCTTTTGAAAATGGTTTTAGCAGTGGAACTCTTGGTTTAAATAAATTTTCACAGAATTCAATATGTAAAACAGAGGGTTCTACTGCTTGTTTTAAGTATGTATATGATAAAGGTCATACACAAAGCACCCACAACTCATCACAGGTGCCAAGCCAGCACCCCACAGCCTGTGTCCACTTGTGGTTTCTCTAACTACCACACTTGGGAAAAACCAGAAGTTAATTCAGGAATCACAAATTCTGAATACTGGTCTTCGTTTTATTTCCAGAGTGAAACCTAAAATAATTTACTTACTACTTTAAATTTATTTTATTGTAATTCTTTCCTTGTGATAGTCTGTCTGCTAAATTTAAAAAGACCCATATGAACATCTGAAATGCTGGAAAAAGTATGAGAAAATGATTATTTTTCCCCTTCTGAATAGCTTGATTATTTTATTTTTGAGACGGAGTCTCACTCTGTCGCCCAGACTGGAGTACAGTGGCACGCTCGTGGCCACTGCAGTCTCGACCTGCTGGGCTCAGGTGATCCTTCCGCCTCAGCCTCCCAAGTAGCTGGAACTACCAGTGCAAGCCACCATGCCTGGCTAATCTTTTGATTTATTGTAGAGACCAGGTCTCGCCAGGTTGCCCAGGCTGTTCTCGAACCCCTGGGCTGAGAAAATCCTCTCGCCTCGGCCACCCAGAGTGCTGGGATGACAGGTGTGAGCCACTGCACACAGCCTAGCTCGACTATTTTTAAAAGGAAGACAACTGGTCGGGCTCAGTGGCTCAGCCTGTAATCCCAGCACTTTGGGAGGCTGAGGTGAGTGGATGGCCTGAGCCCGCGGGTTTGAGACCTGCCTGGGCAACTTGGCGAGACCTCATCTCTACAATAAATCAAAAATTAGCCGGGCATGGTAGCGCGCACCTGTAGTTCCAGCTACTTGGAAGGCTGAGGCGGAAGGATCGCTGGAGCCCAGCAGGTTGAGGCTGCGGTGGCCGTGAGTGGCCACTGCACTACAGTCTGGGTGACAGAGTGAGACTCCAACTCAAAAAAATAAAAAATAAAAAAATAAAAATGAAGGCAACATGAACCTCCTTTGGCTGTTTGCTTTTCACAGCTTCAGCTGAGAATTCCCTCCTATCCACACTGCCATCTGTGGCCCACCAACATGGAGCCATTAGAAAGGTATCAGGTCCTGAGCAGGGTCCTCATGCTGGGAAGAATTCCAAGACCAGTAGTGATGTAGTGATCTCAAACATATATGCCTTGTGTCCCAAGAAACATCTGGGGAAATTACAGCACTCAGAATACGTCTCTCCATCACCACAAAGACACACGCCACACATCATAGTGTAGGCTTTCACAACTTCTAATGAAAATAAAAGCCAACTACACTTGAGTATCTGTGATTTCAGGCAACAAAGACTTCAAACCCCACAGTGCAAAACGCGAGACTCGGGTGCACGACACTCACCGGGAAAGACTACAAGAAACAGGCATGTCCCCGCTCCAGTCGATCGGGCCATTTTCTGCTTTCTGCACTCCAGATATGGCACCAGAAGGCTTTCCAGTAATTATTTTATACCTTGGGGAAAGTGAAAGCAGAATAAGTAGGCAGTCCCTCTCTGCATGGCGCACGAGTGGGCTTCGCTGAAGCACTTCTCCAATCGCACCTATCGTTATAGGCTGGCTGACACCTTGTGACTGACATTCACAGGATCCACAGAACAATCAAGACACTTGAATGGGACCGACCGTGGCAGAACAGTGGGTTTTACAGTGGCTGTTTTACATGAGCCACAGCAGAGAGCCTCAGAACAGCACCTTGATGTTCACAACAAAAACGTTAATTTTTTCATCGGAAAATCGAGCAAACACAAAATGAGTTATGTCACAGAACGTCTCTGGACCATGAAAAGAAGCACCTAATCCAGTTTGCCCGTATTGTCCAAAGGCACAACTGGACTAAATGACTTCTGCAGAAGACTTTTAAAAACTGCTGGCACAGTGGCTCATGCCTGTAATCCCAGCACTTTGGGAGGCTGAGACAGGAGGACTGCCTGAGCCCAGGAATTCGAGATCAGCCTGGGCAACATAGAGAGACCTCATCTCTAAAATACATCAAAAAAACATTAGCTGGGCATGGTGGCGTACGCCTGGAAGACTGAGGCAGAGGGATAACCTGAGCTCAGCAGGTGGAGGCTGTGGTGGCTGTGATCATGCCACTGTACTCCAGCCCTGAGGACAGCGAGACTTTGACTGAAAACAAACAAACAAACAAAACATATATAGAGCACAGTGTCAGAAATATTCTTTGCATATTGAAAAAATATGTACCCATATAGGAATAGGTGTATGTGCCAATTTTTTCTTTTTTTCTTTTTTAACTTTTTTTTGTGTGTGTGTCAGGGTCTCACTCTGTCACCCAGGCTGGAAAGCAGTGATAGGATCCCAGTTCAATGCAGCCTCTATCTTCTGGGCTCAGGCAATCCTTCAGCCTCAGTTAACTAAGCACCTGGGACTACAGGTGTGCACTACCACACCTGGCTAGTTTTTTGATTTTTTGTAGAGATGAGTTCTCACGATGTTGCCCAGGCTGATCTCGAACTCCTGGCCTCAGGCAATCCTCCTGCTTCAGCCTCCCAAAGTGTTGTGAGCCACTGTGCCCAGCCGTATGTTCCAAAATTATAAACCAAATATAATCTGATTCCTGATGAAGGTGATAAAAATAAAGATGAACTGAAGCTAAAAATGAAGGGGGAAGCAAGAGAGTGCTATCCAGGACGGCACCCTTGTGCGGGGTCAGCCCTTTCCTGCTGAAACAGAACCTAGGAAGGGGAGAGACGGAGTACTCCAAGCCTTCTGGGATACTCACACCCCCACGAAGGCGTGAAACGCCACATGGCAGAGTCTGACGTGAGCTCAGAGGTATTCTTCTGGCAGATTTTGTTTGTTTAAAGTCTAAATAAATGCAGTTGGAGCCAATGAGCACATGCACATTTTAAAAAGTAGAGCAAACCAGCACAGCTGATTCCAACCATCTGCTGCCTCCTCAGCTGAGGCTGCCAGGATTTCTCCCTTAAGAGATTTTTCAGAGAAGGAGAAATTAATGTGAAAAATAAGGTGTGTTCATGTGAGAAGGCTCTGAGGAGGAAGTGGAGACAGATGAGGTCAGTGCACAAGGGGGAGAACAGAACGGACGGCAAGATCCTTAAGGGAATGCCTCCAAATTCTTAAAGAGTTTAGCAAATTTTGATGAGAATCACGTATAATCACATTCATAACCACTGCCATCATGGGAAGCGAATGCATCCTGGTCAGGAAAGCAAGATGCTGTTACTCCGATGGCCTCAAGCACCCCTGTACGCTCTTAGCATTAGTGTTCGTGAAATGCCACCTTTCTGTGCAGATAAAGTAACGATTCTTCTAAAGGAGGTCTGCATGCGCAGGGGGTCGGACAGAACCACCAGGTGTCCTAGCTCCAGGGAACAGGTGGCTTCTGCCCAGGAGGATGAGCACCGTCCCCGCTGGGAGGAACGGACACCCACACTTCCACAGAAGCTGCTGTCCCATCCGAGTCTGCTCTCCTTCTCCCACTGGCAGAAGGAAAAGCAGGCGGCCCCCTCTGATTTCGGAGCTAGAGAAGCAACTGCGCTTCTACAGCAGTGAGGGCTGCTTCAAGTCATGTGTGAAGGTCCATCGTGTCAAGGTCCAACCTGCCAAGGCTTGAGAAACACGGGAGGCCCTGAATGCCGGCTGCAGAGGGATACCATCAGTGAGCTGCTGTCCCAAACTGTTCACTAAACTCGGCACTCTTCACCTCATGGTTTTACGTGTATATGGGCTGGCTGTTTCCCACTAAGCAAGATCATTCATTAATTTATTTAAAATAAAAAGAAGTGTGGTCAATGAATGATTTTGTTGTTGTTATTGTTATTTTTTTTGAGTTGGAGTCTCACTCTGTCATCCAGACTGGAGTGCAGTAGCCGCTCCCGGCCACTGCAGCCTCGACCTGCTGGGCTCTGGCGATCCTTCCGCTTCAGCCTTCCAAGTAGCTGGAACTACAGGTGCGCGCTACCAGGCCCGGCTAATTTTTGATTTATTGTAGAGATGAGGCCTTGCCAAGCTGCCCAGGCGGGTCTCGAACCCGCGGGCTCAGGCCATCCACTCACCTCAGCCTCCCAAAGTGCTAGGATTCAAGGCTGAGCCACTGAGCCCGGCCAATGTATGATTTTTATAATAAATTTCACATCTAGAAATGTGTCTCTCTTTTCCTTGGTTCATAGTAAGTGATTTTTCTACATAGTAATTATTTCCTAATAAGCACAGCAGTACATATGTGTACACCGTACTAGTAAAATAGTCTCTTGTCCAAATCTATAACACCAGAAAAAAGTTACATCATTGCCAAAAATGTTAATTTTTTAAAATTGAGGTTTCATTCTGTCATTCATGCTGGAGTACAATGGCTCGATCATGGCTCACAGCAGCCTTGACCTCCTGTGGTGAGCCATCCCTCAGCCTTGATCCTTCCTCCTCGGCCTCCCAAGTAGCTGGGACTACAGCTGTGCACCATGCACAGATGATTTTTTTGTAGAGGTGAGGTCTCACTATGTTGCCTAGGCTGGTCTCGAACTCCTGGGATCCTCCTGCCTCAGCACCCCAAAATGCTGGGACTATAGGCGTGAACCATCACCATGCCCTGTCCAAAATGTTACTTTTAAAATGGCAAAAGAAATCAGATCAGTTCAGGGTAAGACTTAAATTTCTCTGAGCTCTGAAAATGGTTCTAGTAATCTACAGAATTGTTTTTCTTTTTTTTCAGTTGTATGGAGAAAAAGTGCTGACAGGCACACAGAGAGAGATTAAGTAAACAGTATGCAGAAATAAAATCCAGAAAGAAGTGTATTTTTAGTGATGGACCAAAGATTGGATACCATTTATATTCTGTATGCAAGACATTTAAACACAAAATGGAAAACTATGTCTCTGCGTTTATAAGGCTGCATTCCTATTAAAAACCAGGTAGTTTAGAGCCTGAAATGACTGCCGGGCCAGTTTCCATTAGTGTACACGTCTACCATGTGATACCACAAAATAAGATAGAGACACATTTGAAAGTCACTCTCAGCTTGGCTGGAGAAAGTACTTACATCACCTCTTTATTCCGGCGCGGACCTTCAAATGGCCTGAAAGGCAGCGAGCCGGTGGCCGCGTGGTAGAACGTCACCCCGATGCTCCAGAGATCCACTGTGGCTCCGTACTTCTTCTGATGGTCCTTCCTCAGCACCGCTCTCTCATACATGTCAGGATGCTGAGGTTAAAAAGACGAAAGACTGTGACCCTGTGGCCTGCTGAAACACACGCAGAGCCAGTGGGCACGCAACGCTGCTGAGGAGGTCTCCAGGGCTTCCCTGACACTTTCACTCCCCCAGCCTGGAGGACGGCTTCCGTCTTCCCTCTCAAATCTCCACCTCCCTGGCCCTCATTTGATGGCCTTACCACAGACTTTGAAAAGGTAAGAAAGCGATCTGGTCAACTCTCCTCTGCACCTTCAGCCAACACCTCCCAGGGCGTCTGTGCCATTTCTGGGCCCACCTTCCAGGTCCTACAAGGGCTAGCTTCCCGTCTATGCGTGGACCCATCACGGCGTCTCACCGGTTCCAGAAATCAGTTCTTGCAATTAGCCGCTTACTCGATGCATCCATTTTTTTCTGTGTCCAGGACCATTTCTTTCTGCTTATGACCCATGCTGTAATTATCTCCCACTTGAAACAACCCTGAACTGGCCCCAACCTCTTTCAGCAACCACCCAGCTCTCTGCCCCCACCACAGCAAAACTTCTCAAGAAGGCCCGAGAACTGTCCAGGCGTGTGCCTGCCCTACTTCCTGGTCTCCTGCGTGGCCTCTTGCCTTGAACATCATCTACCTGGTTTAACGTCCAACTCTCTCGGCTCTCAGCCCCAGATCCTACATCCAACTGTCCTCTGAATGTCTCAAAGGCACTTCAAACGCAATAATCCACAGAGACTCTCGTTCTCCCTCGTCAAACTCCGAATCCTCACGTAAACAGCGTCACCAACCCTCCCCAGCTGCCCACACCCGAAGCCTATCAGCCTTGACCTCGCTGCCTCATCCCTGAGGTACAATGCATCAAGGCAAGGCAGGTGGGCTCTAAAATGAAAGTTGAACTCTCTAGGACCAATTCAGAGGATTGGCCCAGCGGAGTTCACTGGGGAGCCAGTGACCCAGATATACAGCCGGGCTGCTGTTAAACATAGGAGATGCCACACCAGAGTCACTGAAGACAGGTGGATCCTCTGACAGTAGACATTTCTCTCTGCAGAGAAGACCCAGGGGCACACACACTTTGCCTCCTTTACAGACTTTGTGTATGGCAGCTTGAAGACTCTTGGAAGAGGAAGCTTCGAGAAAGCACCACAGACCAGTCACCACCTGAGTGATCTCAAGCCAAAACAATCCCTGATGACAGAGGGATCTGGCCACGACCTAGGGGGCTGGCAGCCAGTGCAGGCCACGCGCTGGAAGGGGCTTCTAAATGACACGGCCTATGACTTTGACCCCCAAACGTTCACAAAAAACTCTGGATTTGGGGGGGATGGAAGAAAGACTCTTTGGGGAAATATATTTTAACAAGAAATTAAAAGTGGAGGTGAGCGGGGCAAGACAGGGGCTTGGAAGCGAATGGGGTCTGTGTGGCCTGCTGATCCAGTGGCACGACACGCAAAGGGGATGCTGTCCAGAGGCAACAGCCACACCCCTGGCCAGCTGCTGGCACTCAGCGCATCAACGGGGCTGAGAACAGGCCGTGAGCACCTGGCCATGCCTAGTGTCCTCTGGAACCTGGGGAAGAGGAGATGCAGCAGTTCTGGGAGGAGGCACAGGGGGACTTCACAAGGCGCAATGGCACCTGCCTAAATGGGCGGCTGGACGCTGCTCTGGGGTGAGTGGCTGGCGTGGCCTTACCCGCTCATGCTGGTGTAGGGCTGGCACTGGGGGCCCGGCTGCTGCGCCTGGACAGCAGCAGAGGGATTAAGCACTCCGAGAGCTTCGGGGTTACATGACGGAGACGACACCCATTGCAGCAAAAATGGCAGAGGGAGAACGCTGCTGTATTTTGACTTTAACACAGAAGCAAGGGGTTCTATCATGTGGCTTGGGAGCTCCTGGGAACTTCAAAATGAGACACGTTTCGCTTCAACTGGAACGTTTCTATACTGCTGGTGTTGAGATGATTCTTTATCACATCTGATAACTTCCGGTCACTGCACTTGAAATCAGGGCTAAGCATACTCCGAAATGGAAAATGAGCAAACTCTGGCCTGGAGTACAGCACAGACTTGGAGTCAGTTAATTTACCCTTTTGCTTTGCCCAGTTCAAGAGTCTATTAGAAGCAAGAGCTAAACCGTGGTCCCAGGAGTTTACAGGGTACTGGGGAGCCACCCCTCGAAGGTCAACACCGGACGACCATGGGTCTGCAACGGTTCTTATGGTAACGGGGCCAGGCCACTGACACTCCGTGGCAGAGATCGGAGACTGAGGGGAACCCTGCAGGGCAGTGACTGCTCTGAAGAATGACTTCTGAAGGTCCTGCCAGATACGTGCACAGGTGAAACACTTATTTCTAACTCCATTTTATATATAACCAAGTATTTCTGTACAGTTCTTCTGAGAATGTAACTATTTCTAAATTACTTTGTTTGGTTAGAAACTTTACTGAGGACTGCTGCCGGGCTTGCTGGCCCACGCCTATCATCCCAGCACTTTGGAAGGCGGAGGTGAGAGGAATACCTGAGCTCAGGGGTTTGAGACCAGCCTGGGTATCTGGCAAGACCTCGTCTCTACAATAAATCAAAAAAATTAGCCAGGTGTGGTGGCACGCACTGTGGTTCCAGCTACTTGGAAGGCTGAGGCAGAAGGATTGCCAGAGCCCAGCAGGTTAAGGCTGCAGGGACCATGAGTGTGCCACTGCACTCCAGCCTAGGCAACAGAGTGAGACTCCAACTCAAAAACAAAACAAGAAAACAAATTACTCACTACGCTGGGAAAACATGGAATGACAACACCCCCGTAACGTATGACTCACAAATCCAAGTCACCTTGGCCTTTGCATGCAAAAGCACCATTACATATCTGAGCAAGGATATATGACTACTTAATCTGCTAGCAAAACTGTTCAACTTTCCCATGTTAAATACCTGTTACTTTACTATATCTGCCTTGATGGTGTTTGTAGGTGTTGTGCTATTCTTTTGTTGAGGTATGTATAGACTGACCATGAGATCTAAAGCTGTCACTCCGAGAAGCTGGAGGGAACACCGCAGAATATGCACTCGACACAGGGTGCCGCTCCGCTGGCCTGCATGGCCTGCTGGCCCTGGTCCCTCCAGGTCCACTCTGGCCATTTGCTGAGCTCTGGCCAAATGCCCTTCCCTCCTGCGTTTCCAGCCCCTGCGGTCACTCTGGTCTTGCAGCATCGGCGACTGCTGCTTCTGCGGAATGCCCAGTCCCAGGCCTGGCCTAGCCTGCTCCTTCTGATCGCTCTGGTGTCTCCCCGCTCACACCTGAAAGGAGGCTTTCCCCAGCCACCATACTCCGGCGAGTCACCCTGGACCGCCTCCCCTCAGCTGACTGCCTCGGCGGAACTTCAGTGGTCTGGACTGACCTCATCTCTGTCCTTGCTAATGGCCCTCCCTACTGGAAGATGGGCTCTGCAGGGCAGGAGAGATGTGTCTAGTTCACCACGATGGTCTCCTGCCTAGGACAACGCCTGGCACACAGGAGGCTCTGCACTGATACTTGTGGAATGATGACGGTAACCCACTGCTGGGTACTGTTACCTAAAAGATCATCAGACCTATCTACAGACTACCCACAGTTAGAAGAAAAGACACTTTGATTCATCTTGTAAGATCTCTTTTTTTTGAGTCGGAGTCTCGCTCTGTTGCCCAGGCTGGAAGGCAGTGGCACGCACGCTCAAGGTCACCCGACCTGCTGGGCTCCGGCGATGCTTGCGCCTCAGCCTTCCAGGTAGCTGGAACTACAGGTGCGTGCTGCCACGCCTGGCTAATTTTTTGATTTATTGTAGAGATGAGGTCTCACCAAGTTGCCTAGCCTGTTCTTGAACCCGTGGTCTCAGGCAATCCCCTCACCTTGGCCTCCCAAAGTGCTGGGATGACTGGCTTGAGCCACCAGACCTGGCACATCTTGTAAGATCTTAAAAGCAGAATCCAACTGGAAAAAAGTTATACAATCTGAGACTTTTAAGACAAAGCCCAGAGCCTTGAACACTTGATGACAGCTATATAAGTTTCCTGCTTATATAACATAACAAAAGACATAAGTATGCTTTGAAGTATGTCAAGTGTCTCACAGATTTACTGACTTTACACAAACAACCCTACCTCAACTTTTCTACCACAGAGCTTTTCTAGCATTTCAAGTGAGAGATTGACAGAGGATTTCATTGGGTGTGTGTGTTTCCAACAATGGTCCTTTCAGTCATTCACTAGCCAACCTCATGGACGCTTGTTTCAAAGACATAATGACCCTTGCTCTGCAGGGAATAGCATTATAATAACTCTTAATATACTAACTCACCCAAAAAGGGAGCTGTCACTAGTTAGATGCTCTGAGTGTCTAGGTAGCTTTTCCTTCTAACATAGCATAGCAGCAGTCACATTCAAGGATTTAAGGGCACTATAAAAATGCCAAAAAAAATTTTTTTTTAGTTGGAGTCTCGCTCCGTCGCCCAGGCTGGAGTGCAATGGTATGCTCATGGCCACCTCAGCGTCGACCTGCTGGGCTCCAGTGATCCTTCCACCTCAGCCTTCCAAGTAGTCAGGACTATAGGTGCACCATGCCCAGCTAATTTTGATTTAGACATGAGGTCTCGCCAAGTTGCCCAGGCTGGTCTCGAACCCGTGGGCTCAGGCAATCCACTCACCTCGGCCTCCCAAAGTGCTGGGATGACAGGCTAAGCCACCAAGCCTGGCCAGCCAAGAATTTTTAATAGCCAATTATTAGCACCTTACAGATGATCAACACCTAACTCCCTTGTCACACACCACATTCTTACAACAGAAAGTCTCATTTCTGTCGTAAAAACGGCACGACTTTTTATAGTGAACTGGCAACCACCCAATTCTATCTGCTGTGGGTCAAGCTTCTTCAACGGAAATGGTCTGTCACCAACAGCTTACCAAGTATTCCTCTGTGCCGTACAGAGACACAAACTGCTCGTCATCCTCCAGCTCTCTGGCCGCTCCGAAATCTGTGAGCTTGTACACTGACTGCCCATCCTCCCCGATGACACGCATGATGTTGCCGGGTTTGATGTCACGGTGCACGATGCCATTCTCCCGCAGGTGGTTCATGCCGCCCACTTCAACAGCAAGCAAGAGGAACATCAGGAGGCAGCAGCGCATGAGGACCAGCCAAAACCCAACACCAAGACGCAGTCACGCAAACCGTATGACCTTTCCACAGCCTGTTAGCTTATAGCTCACATGTTGCTTATAAGGAAGGAGCTTTGGAATGACACGAATCAGTATGGTCCAAGGAGAGTCCAGTCTCCCTCAAAACCTGACCACGAAAATGTATCAAAATGGTCTTAAACATAGGATTTCTTGATTACTTTAGGTTGTAAACGTGTGGGCAATTTGTTTTTGCTTTTAGTTGGAGTCTCACTCCGTCGCCCAGGCTGGAGTGCAGTGGCATGCTCACGGCCACCCCAGTGTTGAACTCCTGGGATCCTTCCGCCTCAGCCTTCCAAGCAGCCGAAACTACAGGTGTGTGCTACCACACCCAGCTAATTTTTGATGTATTGTAGAGACGAGGGACGAGGTCTCACCATGTGGCGCGGGTGGGTCTCGAACCCGTGGGCTCAGGCAATCCACTTGCCTCGGCCTCCCAAATTGCTGGGATGTTAGGCTGAGCCGAGCCTGGCCCAATTTGTTTAATCCTATGAATATTACAGATTCCCAAGAAAGATACCAGTCTTTTATCACAGTTTTACATTTCTTTCCTTTGGGGAAAAAACCATAAGAGTAACTCGACTCCATATGTAAAACAGTAAAAAAGTAACCAAAAGAGGGTGAAGTGTCAGAATTATGTCAGAATACGTAAAAATGTATTTCTCATGTACATAGCACTATTCAAAAAGCTCATTTTCTTCTCTTTCTTTGGGGCAAAGTTGGCTACACTACTGCAATTATGCTGCTTTGACTAACAGGCAGTGTCTCCAAGTGCAAACTGCAAACGTGTGTTTGATGCTGCTACATGAATGTCCACATTGAAAACACAAAAAATCTAGGGGTATCAATGTATAATTTATTAAAACCCTGGTCTACCAACATCCCCTGGAAGGCATCGGCTATCTGAAACTTCTATCTGATTAAACAGGCGGGAGCACATGGTTAGTCCTGTTTCTCTCTCCTTCCTTCCTCACCTAAATACTCCCCACTCTGCTTTCAGGTCAAGTTCAAGTTTCCCACTCACCTTCTTCAACATTCCTTACATATTTGACTCAGTCTTCCTAAGAAGATCCTTCATTTATTACAATATTACTTTTAATAAAAACAGTTACTGAGATATAATTCACTCATCCTAACACTCTTTTTCAAGTGTACAACTCAGTAATTTCTCAATGACCAGAGCTTACAACCACCACCACCAGTCTCAGAACTTTTTGTCACACCTCATAGAAGTTCCAGACCCATGCGCAGCCACCCCAGCCCTGTCTTCTCCTAGGCTCCTGACAACCACTCAATGACTTGCTGTCTCTATGATCTGCCTTCTGGGACACTTCACATAAAACTGTGATGATGTGATTTGCGTATGGCTTCTTTCACTTAGCACGTTTTCAGGGTTCATCCCCATTGTGGCACACAGCACTCCCTCATATTTTTTTTTTTTTTTTTTTG